>NW_027530632.1:775652-776229 GCF_008692635.1 Crocuta crocuta
ATCACGAAGGCTCTGAAAATTATATTGGAACCACAGTCCAAAAATTAGGCCAGGACCTGCTTGATAAAGCTAAACAAAGTGACTTCCCCATTAAAATTTAAAAGTTCCTGGGACCCACCATCTCCCAAATGACCAGGATACAATTGAAAATCACTATACATCAGAAACCAGGACCATCACAACTTGAAGGAAAAATGACATTTAACTGCTGTCATCACAGAGATGAATTAGCTGCTGGAATTCTCTGATAAAGGTTGTAAAGCAAACATCATACAGATGACTCAATCAGCAATTACAAATTATATTGGAACACATGAAAGGCCATTTAAGATCCTGGTAAAGAAACAGAAGTTATAAAAAGGACTAGACGAGAATTAAAAACGGAAAATTATAACAAGAGAATAACTCCCTGTGTGGAGGCTCAACAGTAGAGTGGAGATGACAGAAGGTATATTCAGTGAACTTAAGGACCGATCAATAGAGTTTACTCAAAAATCTTCAAACCACGTATCTGACAAAGATCTCGTATCTAAAATAAAGGGAGAACTCTCAAAATTTACTCACAGTAGGACTTTAA
>NW_027530632.1:776272-778191 GCF_008692635.1 Crocuta crocuta
TATCAAATTTTACTCACATGAGGACTTTAAGACACAGAACAGATGAACATAAGGGAAGGGAAGCAAAAATAATAGAAAACAGGGCAGGGGACAAAACATAAGAGACTCTTAAGTATGGAAAACAAACAGAGGGTTGCTGGAGGGGTTGTGGGGAGGGGGATGGACTAAATGGGTGAGGGGCATTCAGGAATCTACTCCTGAAATCATTGTTGCACCATATGCTAACTAACTTGGATGTAAATTTTTAAAAAATTAACAAAATAAAAAAAATTCAACAGTAAAGAAACAATCAATGCAATGAGAAAATGAGCAAAAGATATAAGTAGACATTTCACCAAGGAAGACACACGGATGACAAACAAATACATGAAAATATGGTCAATATCATCAGCCATCAGAGAAATGCAAATTAAAACCACAATGAGATATCCCTACACACTTCTCAGAAGAGCTAAAATTAAAAAAAAAAAACAAAAACCCACAATAATGATAATACCAAACGCTGACAAGGATGTAGAGAAACTGGATCGCTCCTACATTGCTGGTAGGACTGCAAAATGGTAGAGCCTCTCTGGAAAACACTTTGGCAATCTCTTAAATCAGCATTAAATTGCCATATGACTCAGCGATGGCACACATAACACGAAAGCCTAAATTCACGTTAAAAACCTGTGCGCACAAATGTAATAGTCCCAAACTGGAAAATAACCCAAATGTCCTTCAGCAGTTGAATGGCTAAACAAAGGGTGGTACATTCATATCTTTGAATACTGCTCAGCAATAACAAGGAGTGAACTACTGATACACGGGACCATTTTGGTGAATCTCTAGGGAAGTCTGCTAACTTAAAAAAAGAAGCCAGTTCCGAATGGTTATGCACGATATGATTCTAGTTACCTATTTTGAGAAGATAAAATTTTAGGCATGGAGAACAGATGATTGGCTTCCGGGGGTCAGGTGAAGGGAGATAAGGTGGTGGATGCAATCGTCTCTCCCTAGCTCTCAAAAATAAACATTAAAAGAGAGTTTAAATAAAAAAAGATGCAAGACGGTGAGCATTGCATCGCACACGCAAATGGAATGAATTATGGGAATGTTTCTGCAGGATGAAGGGCAAATCCTGTGACACAGTATTGCTTATGGAGTTGACAGTAAACTATAACAGAGGAGGAAACAAAGTTGACCAAATATAGGAAGGTTTGCTCACAGAGGGCTGACCTTCATTACTGTGGGCATGCGGTGAACTTGATAGTAGTTAGGGAGAAAGTTCAGCTTTGGAACTTATAGACTCACCTGAAGGAACCTTTTCTCCAGCCTTAGGTTGTTCTATAGGGTCAGGATCTGTCAATATCAAAGGGACTGGTGCGGGGTCGTGTGAGCGTGGACACGTGGATGCTAAGAATCTCCATACATCCCGAATCTTCCTTGGTCCACGGAGAACGAGGCTGCCGGCTCCAGTAAGCGTTCCATCTCAATGGAACACGGGAAATGGCTGCCCAAGAGAATACATTCCAGCAGGTAGAAAAAAAGGTGACTGAATTTACAGGCTGGCAGAGCCACTTCACAATCCCGTCGGTGGAAACACTTCCAGGAACTTCTGATATAAACCTACGTGGTTTGCTCACTTTGGACCAACACACAAGGGACCATGGGAATAGCCTTCCAGGTCCTTGCTTGCCGGTAAGGAAAGCAGTTTCTCTACCTCATAGATTTAGAGATGTGATTCCCTACAAGGTTTGCTTGTAAATTGAAGGAAACCACAAACTGTCAATCTTTACAATCCTCAAATTCTCTAACTTTAGTTTAGTACTCGAGGGAGTCAGTTGGCCGCGGAGAGAGAAAGTGAGAGCCTTTCTGGGGGCTAAAAGGCCCCAAATGACAACAGAGCCTTCCAGAAGGAGAAACCATAATTGGAACAT
>NW_027530632.1:778274-782109 GCF_008692635.1 Crocuta crocuta
CAGGCCCCCGCCGATGTGGGGCCGCAGACACAGAACCAAGAATTCCTGACATGGCAACGACTTTCACTCTGAAACCACTAGTGAGCGCTTTCCAAGTTGGTGGGAGAGTTCTCCCAGACACACTGAAAAAGGAGAAATCTACAAACATTTTGCCGGGCCAAGAAGAAAGATGTTTTTGGCACTGGGAGATTTGGCTCCAGCGAGAAAAACTGCATGAGACATCTCTCTGTCATTTCACTGGAACTCTCAGGGGAATCTGGAGTCCTGCTTGGTGTTGGGAGATAAAAAGCGCACAAGCTTTCCACCGCCCTGAATCCGGTGATGGAGGTCTCCTCAGTGCCAGCCACACACAAGCTCTCTTCCTTGTCTTTAAAAATAAGCTGCTCTCACTGAGATGAGATTCAAGATGTGCAGTTAGGTAACGAATAGTTCTTTTAGAGCGTGTGGTAATGGCTGTGATGTCACTGATCAGAACTATGGAAGGCAGCATTTTCTAAAGGCACTTTGAATAAAACGTGTCCAGAGTCAAATCAGTTGGTAAAATGCTGCGTCGCCTACTGTTTAAATAGCAACGTAAAGGCTTAGGAGACGCGCATTAAGAATTCTGCGTAAATTTCTTTAACTTGACTTGTCAAAACTTATTTGATCACACGACCCTGTCAGGGTATAATTTTCAATACAGTTAAAAATCACGACTATCATACTAACACAGTGAGCGTGTGTCAGAAACGTCTTTAACCCAAAGATTTATTTAACTTGTTCATGAGTGTGTATCCACGGGAAGGTAAAGCTGATTCCAAGGAGGATCTGAGAGATGAGTGTGTACAGTCATCTGAGGGGAAGAATATGAAACAGGTAAAAGTCTTACAGGTCAATAAAACTAACTATTGGAGTTATCTTTTCCATTGGATAGAGATCATTTGCATTTCTACTGGATAAAAGTCCTTGGCAACTTCTACAAATTAACCTGCAACTTTACAGAATCTTCACCTTAATCAGCAGTAGGAGACAGTTAAGTCAAACAATGGTATGTTCTTCAAGTGTGCTCCCCCGACCGGCATCCTCTGGAATCTTATTAGAAATGCAGTTTCTTGAGCCCCACTCAAGACCTCCTGAATCAGAAACTCGAGGATGGGACACCGCACTCGGTGTTTTAACAAGCCCTCCGGGGGATTCTGATGCATGTGAAAGTTCGAGACCCACTGATCTGCAGAATGAATCCTCAGGCAAAATGAATATGTTGCCAACGCTCTGGTATGACTTTGCAAAGATATGCCGTCTTCCTTTCGCCTATTTCTAAGCTTTAAATAAATTTGCTTCGCCTATTTTTCAGTATCACACTTTAGAAATGTCAACGTACAATGAATAAAAACCACTCGGAGTTTTAGAAAAAGGAAAGACTTGATTTCTATTTCATCTTCCTCCAAGTAACCATTCAAGTCACACTTCCTGCAAGAAAATATTCTAACCCTCTGCAATCTCTTTCCTCCTTGGGACTCCATAGGCTCTTCAGTTACAGTTTAACCGTTAATTTAACACAGTGCTGGTAGTTTTGTTAACCACGTTGAAAACTACATCGAGGCAGCAATTGTGACAGAAGCCCCTCTTCTCAATTCAAACTTCAGTGTAGTTACAGAATCATAGATCCTCAAGATTAGAAGGTATTTTGTGCATCAATTTGCTCAGCCGAGTATGCTGTTAGAACTCTCTTATCGATGGTAGGCAGAATTCTAACATGGCCCCAAGGTCCACCCCCCCCACCCCACATATACACTTTGCATAATGCCTAGACAGTGAATGTGATAGATTTTACTCCCATGATTTGGTTCTGTTATATGGGACCATGGACCTTACGACAGACCAGCCAGGTGGCCTGACCTAATCATACAGCCCTTTTAAAAGCAGTTTCTTCCTTGGGGCACCTTGGTGGCTCAGTCTGTTAAGCATCCGACTTGGGCTCAGGTCATGATCTCACGGTTCGTCGATTCGAGCCCTGCGTCGGGCTCTGCGCTGACAGCTCGGAACCTGGAGCCTGCTTCCGATTCTGTGTCTCCCTCTCTCTCTGACCCTCCGCTGCCCATGCTGTCTCTCTCGCTCTCTCAGAAATGAATAAAACATTAAAAAAAAACTTTAAAAGCAGTTTCCTCCAACTGGTCATGGAGGGGGAAGTCAGACACTCAAAACACAGGGATTCAGCATGCCATTGCTGACTTGTAGATGGAGGGAGACACAGGAGAAGGGAGGTGAGCAGCCTTTCGAGCTGACGGCAGCCCCTGGCTCACAGCCAACAACAAGGAAGTGGGGACCTCAGTCTGTTAAAGAACAAAATTCAACTGCGTACATTTGAAGATCTAATTGGCTTTAGTAAGTGATTCATGAATTGGGCAGCATCCCATTGAGCAAGTCGAGAGGTGTTCTGAGGAGTTGTACAAAACGGGGTGCTTTTATAGGCAGGGGGGTGCGGCAAGGAAGTTGTTAGCAAAATAAAAGATTGTTTCAGGCCAGGACAGATTCTTTTGGTGGCAGAGGAGACCGGCAGGGGTTTTTTGCCATGCATTACCTCCCTAGCACCTATCAAGAAATTTCAGATAGACTCTTGCAAGGTCACATTCCCGGGAGAGGCTGAAATCAGATCTGCATTTGCTGTCATGGAGAGCAAAGGACTCCATTTGGGGCTTACTTCTTTTTAACGAATCCTACAACCATAAGGAACTGAATTCTCACAACAGGAATGAGCTCCGAGGTGGACTTTCCCCTAGAATGTCCCGATGAGAATTTGGCCTGACCAACACCTTGGTTTCAACCTTGTGAAACTGAGCGGAGACCTAGCCATGTTGTGCTGGGCCTCTGACCTATAAGACTGTAAGCAAATAAATTCATGTTGTTTTCAGTCTCTTTATGTGTAGTAATTTGTTCTACAGCTACGCAAAAACAAATATCGTATTTCCCAAGAGGTAAGTCAGCTTCTTCTTGAATACTTGGGGCAACAGGGAACTCCATTCTCCATCCCTATACTTTTCACCCCTGCAGGACAGCTCATTCCTCTGTGGACACCTCTGACTTTTAGAGATTGCTTTATCATACTGAGCGTCCATCAATATTCCCTTTATTCCTGGTTTATTTTTTTAATATGTGTTTCTTTCTTCCCCTTTTTTCAAGTTTATGTATTTTTGAAAGGGGGGGAGCACAGTGGAGGGGCGGAGAGAGAGGGAGGCACAGAATCCAAAGCAGGCTCCAGGCTCAGAGCTGTCAGCACACAGCCCCATACGGGGGTCGAACTCATGAACCACGAGGTCACGACCTGAGCCGGAGTCAGATTGAGCTTAACTGACTGAGCCACCCAGGCGCCCCACCTTTATCCCTGTCTTAATCTGTTCATTCTGCTCTAACAGAATACTGTGGACTGGGTGGGATATAAACAACAGACATTTATTCCTCTCAGTTCTGGAGGCTGGGAAATCCAAGATCAAGGAGCTGGCAGACTTCGTGTCTGGCAAAAACTCACTTCCTGGTTCACAGTTGGCAACTTCTCACTGTGTCCTCGCATGATGGGAGGGATGAGGGAGCACCGTGGAAGCTCGTTTGTAAGAGCACTGATCCCATTCACCTACCAAAGACCCCATCTCCTAATACCATCACATTGGGGGTTAGGATTTCTATGTAAGAATTTGGGGGGCAGAGCACAAACATTCAGTCTGTAGAAATCCCTTACAGCTAGGCAATGGAACCCTGAGCTTGCTTCCATTTGCTTCTATCCTCAGGATAACCTATGTTGTATTGGAAAAGTATCAGCAAACTTTTTCTGTATAGTAAGTGATTTTAGGTTTTGAGAGCC
>NW_027530632.1:782164-787885 GCF_008692635.1 Crocuta crocuta
AGAAGGTTTGCCATTAGAGGACAAAAGCAGCCATGGACAATACGTAAAGAAATGGGTACATTTGTGCTCCAATAAAATTTATTTATAAAATAGGCTGTGGGGCACCTGGGCGGCTCAATCAGTTGAGTGTCAGGCTCTTGATTTTGGCTCCGGTCACAATCTCACCGTTTGTGAGTTCGAGCCCCCCATCAGGCTCTCCATGGATTCTCTTGGGATTCTCTCTCTCTCTCTCTCTCTCTCTCTCTCAGAATAGATAATAAACATTTAAAATAAAATAGGCTGTAGGCTGGATGTGGCCCACAGGCTATAGTTAATCACTCCCTACTGTAGTTTGGCTCTAGAGAGTTTCACACCAGCGATTAAATTTAAAGGAACATATATCCCTTATATGTTTAACTTCAAAGGAACATATATCCCTTAACTCACAAATTCAGTAGCCAGAATTAAGCTCCACTTTGCTACAGAAGCAAGGAAGTATAATTCTACTATATTTCCAGAAGGAGGAGAGCTGGAAATATCAGCTGAATCATACGAATGGCTGTTCCAGAGGACATGCATTCAAGTCACACGTTTGCATGCCTGTCCTCTCCGCTACAAAGTAAACCTCTCAAGGGCAAGAACTTTATCCTATATACAGACCTAAACCAATGTAGTAGATGTGTTATCGAAAACTGATCTCTGTGCTTTGGAGTCAAAATATAACGCGAGGACAGAGTTTGGGATAAAGAGGAACAACAGCTTTATTGCTTTGCTGGGCAAAGGAGGCTGTAGCAGGCTATGGCTTTCAGAAACTGCAAGCGCCCCACCCCCACCCCCAGGAGGAAGGGGCGGGGAGGGGAGGGGTGTTATAGGGAAATACAGGACCCAGCCTGTTTCAACAGGAATTGTGTATATGCTGCCAGCCTCCTTAGTCGTTTTCGGGGTGGTACCAGGTTTTTGAAACAAAAGGCTAAGGAAGAGAGGAGGGGACGTTTGCAGAAGAGAGGAAAAAAGGTTGCGTTAAATTTGAGTTTCACTGAAGCATTAGGGCAGCCATTTTGATTTCTGTTCAACTTTATGCTTCTAGGCAGTTTCAGATGCGCATAAATATGTCTGATCGGTTGATAAGGGGACAAAAAGAAGCAGAGAGAAGGGAAAAAGCATTGCAAAAAGGCCAGTGGACTGGGTGGTGATTGCAGTAATAACGGGGAAAAGGATTATCACTATAGATGGTGGCAAAAATTATGGCGATTATAATGTTAATGCTAGGAGTGATGTCCTTAAAAGAGTGATCAGGGGTGCCTGGGTGGCTCAGTCATTAAGCATATGACTTCAGCTCAGGTCACAGTCTCACCGTTCATGAGTTCAAGTCCCATCCTTCGTGAGCTTGAGCCCCACTTCAGGTGAGCTCCACTTCTCTCTCTCTCTGTTTCCCTCCTGGGATTCTTTCTCTCTCTCCCCCTCACTTGTGTTCTCTCTCTCTCTCAAAAAATAAAATAAAATAAAATAAAAAAGAGTGATCTATATATACTCTTATATTCATCTTCCATTTATTCCTCAACTCATTTCAATTTGGCTTTCCCCCCTACACTCCAATTCTCTGAAACCATTCTTGCAAAGGTGAAAAGTAACCCGTTTGCAAAACTTAAATGACATGTTTGTTTCTTTCTTATTATCATAATTTTAGAGGGAGAGAGAATGTGGCGGAGTGGGGCAAAGGGAGGGAGGGAGAATCCCAAGCAGGCTTCACACTCAGCGCAGAGCCTGACTCGGGTCTGATCCCACAACCATGGAATCACGATTCCAGCTGAGATCAGGAGTCAGACATTCCACCANCTTGCTCGCACTCTGTCTCTCTCTAAAAAATAAAGAAAGAACTAAAAACAAATAAAGGAGCATGATAGATCTAGGTGAAGTCCCACATGTTCCCACCCCCAGCTCATTTCCTTCGTCTCTCCCCAGAGATAATCAGCATCATGAATTTAGAAGTAATCGTTGGCACACTAGCTTTAAATATTACATATGTATACATCCCTAGAACATACGTAGTATCATTTTTCAAGTTTTCAACTTTATATAAATGGGAGCAAACCACATGAATCTTTGTGAAAGTTGCTTTTGTCACTCGGTATTATGTATTATATGACACAATGTGAAAGCACCCAGAGGACTTCAGTTGGGTTTATATGTTGATGTTTTACCCGGCAAACTTGATGAATCCTCGTTTGTGTTAATCATTTATCTGTCGCTTCTCTTGAATTTTCTATGCGGACTGTCACACAATCTCCACCTAAAGACAGTTTGTCTCTTCCTAATGCAACTCAGATACACTTTGCTTTTCTTCACTTTTTGCATTGGTTAGGATTTCCGGTGTAATGTTGGGCACAAGCACTTATGAGTGCTTGTTGAGATTCTGACTGTATGGGGGTGTGTCATCCTGGCTTCATGGGGTTGTGTCAAAAGTGTCACAATTAACTACACGTTTGCTCTAGGATTTGGATGGATACATTTGATTGATTGCGATCAAATACTTTCCCTGCTCCAATGACAGGATCATATGACTATGTTCTTTATTAGTATGGTGTATCACAAGAGTAGGTTTTCTGATAATGGATTATCATTTCATTTGAGGGATAAATTCTACTTGATTGATGTCTTGAAATGTTCCTGAGATTTGTTTTAATCAGGTATGGTAAGGTGACAGACACGAGAAAACTGCTTTTGAAATAAGAGTTTATCACTCCCGGTGCCCAAGAGGAAGGAGCATGTCACGTGATATGGGGAAGTACCAGTGTCCATCCGGAGTGAGGGGGAAATATGGGTACCAGCCTTTACTGTGGGTTTGATGGGAAGGAATGAGCAAGGCAAGGTAAGCATTTTAGGATTAGTGACTTTGAATCATTTTAGCTCCAGGCTGTAGAGGAGGTCCTCCAGCTGTCTTGTACCTGACCTTGGGGTGATTTAGGGCAGGGGGAATATTGGCTTCCTGTGTGAAAGAGTGAAGGAGGTGGTTGAGGATATGGGGCCGGCCGATGGATTCGTTGGTTTGCATGTGAAAGACATGCTCGCAGGCAAGTTGTTTACTATTTCTAGAAATCAGCTAGCCCTGGGAGGGGAAGTCTCTCAAGATGAGCAAAGCTCCAAGATGTCACAACATATAAAATACAGCAAGTTTTAAAATGCAATTAATAGAGTTAGATGTTTTTATACTTTGGTTTGGTTTTTAGTACCGTTGAATTTGATATGATAACATTTGCTTCAAGAGATAGTTCCAGGATTTTCTTCTCTTATATTCTCCTCCATAAGTTGCTCGTGTGCCTGTATGATCAGGCAGGGCTGGGGCGAGGACCACAGGCCCTCCTAGGGGGAGAAGGGCCTGCATACCAGGCCAATACTGATCTTCAGGGCAATGTTGGGGGAGCTCAGGGTTGAGCTCTACAGGTGAGGGGTCCAGTTGGGCACCTCAAAACAGAGACAACCATGAGAGGAAGGATGGCCTGGTTGACCTTAACCCAAGAGGGATAACGTCAGTAGGTGGCAGACTTTGCAGAAGAAAAGTTGGGTATCGTGGAGCTTTGGAAGGTCTACATGAACGGGGATGTGGGCATGTAAAAAGGGCCTGAGGTGAGGAAGAAAGGAAAGAAAAGAAGGAGAGAGGAACAAGAGGGTGATTCTGGGTGCAAGGTGGTCCAGCTTTTCTCTGGGGCCCCAGGGGAGCAGTATGAGCTCCTAGGTCCTATCTCCTGGCCTTAGCAAGGCCCGACTTGTGGCCTCATGTGGCAGTCTTTCTGTACATAGGGCCTGGGAGGAGGCAGCTGGGCTTTATATAGGCAGAGATCTTCTTCAGGCCAGAGGGTGATGAAGCCTTTCATGTTCCACACATCCAGACATTAGGGTTCAAATATACGGTGCAGGTCAAGGATGCCAGAAGCAAGCAGATCATGTCCCCTGCAAACTGTGGCCTCTTCCCCAGAAGATGTGAGAAGAGCTTCATCTTTTCAGGGAGCCTCTCCAAGTACTCATGCTTCAGTTTCTCTACGTCAGGGCTGTAGAAAACACTGGCCAGCTGATTGGGCGTGTCTGTAACCGAGTTCTTCAAAATGTCCCCACAGATCTTCTCTTCTGCTTCCTCCCATAGGCTGTGCCTGTGGGCGGTGAAGGATAGCATTGCTACGGATGATCTTGTGAGTGTTATCGATCAAATAGGGCAGGTTGAGAAAGTCCAGGCTCAACTTAAATGTTTCATTTAGCCACTGGCTTCTGTCACAGTTGGAGCATCTTCCATCACGTATTTCGTTCCCTCATAGTTTGCATCTGTGTATTCCAGAAGCAGGTGGATGGTGTGAACCAGTCTATGGGTGTCCCAGTAAGCCAAGGTCATGGCCATAGTTTAGGTTTCTGTGGACTCAGGGATAGACTCGGTGGAGCTGGGCTGGAATTTCATCTTTACAATTTTCCCTTAGCTTGGAAATTATATCGAAATAAAACATTTAGGAAGGAAGGAATCCCCAAGGGTCAAAAATGAAAAGGAAACTTACTAAATACATAGGCACTCGGGCTTTGACTACCCTAAGAGCATTACCTACATCAGTAGATAAAAGAATTGCATGCTTTCACCACTTGGAGAGGCACCAAGGTTTTGGGCCCTTGTGAGGCAAAGAGATGGAATTGAGCTCCATGAATAAAAATATAGGCTGTCAAAACTGTNCAGAGAGGGAAAGATTAGGACCTGAGGTCTCTGGGTGGGGAAAGACATGTTTTGGAACGATGCTGGGAGTATCTGACCACACCAAACACCCTCAGGCATGAGGCTCCTCTTAAGAATGTACCAGACCCCTTGGGGCGCCTGGGTGGCTTAGTCGGTTAAGCGTCTGACTTTCGCTTAGGTCATGATCNAATAAGAATGTACCAGACCCCACCTACTCCCCCTCAGGTTTCCCTCTGAAATTTGACAAAAGATCTGACTAAAAATAAGAAGACTGTAAAACCTTATGACCCACAAGGAATGGTATGACCATAGACCACCTCTCATACAATGGAAATGAGCCAATCAGGAATGGACGATGCAGCACCTAGAGCTATCCAGCCAAGAAGGGGAGGACCTGAGAAGGAAAGAAGGGGAAAGGAAAGGGGGTGCTGACCAGAACCTTAAAAAACAAAGACCCTTGCCTATAGTAATGGGCATTCACTTTCCAATGTCCCCTCTCCATAAAGACGGCTTTCGTACTACTCTTCCTTTCTGATCTTAGATTCTAATAAAAGTCTGCCTGCTGTTTATTTTGTGTCCACCTCTTCATTCTTCGAAGCGACGAGACAACAAATCCCGGGTATTGTGGTAAACAAAACAAAACAAAGCCCTGCAACAATAGGGTACAAGTCTACACTACGTGTGTATCAGACATGACTTACACTCTCCAATATGTAGTTTTCTTTTTCATCCTAACACCTGAAAGACTACTTTCCCATCCCCTTTGCAACTGTGTGGAGTCATGTGATTAGCTTTTGCCCATGGTCACTTCTGGGCTGAGGAAGTCAAAAGCCCCTTTGCCATTTTTGAGCTCTTGCTTCTCCTGCTGTAGAGACCTGGAAGCCACGACATCATAAAATGGAAACAGCCTGGATTTCTCTGAATCACTGCCTAGGGAGAGAGACAGCTGCTCTGAAGAGACGCCCAGCTTGAAGCAGATTTCGTATGATCAAGAAACAAACATTTGTGGTCTTAAGTCACAGAGGTTTCAGGCA
>NW_027530632.1:787922-789184 GCF_008692635.1 Crocuta crocuta
CTCTACACACACACACACACACACACGCACACAAATGCACACATAATTTATGAAAGAAATATATAAGGAAAGAAAGTCCTAGACATCTCATGAAGTAAAATCCAGCCATGTGCTGAAGGCAACACAACACAAAAATAAAAACATCTAAGGTTTGTCCAAGAAATGCAACCAAGTAGGTTTTATCCTAGAAATGCAAAGATAATCCAGTATCAGAAAATATATTAATATGATACTAGATTTATAATGATTTATATATATATATTTGATCGTCATCTTGGGCTCTGGCACAGAGCTCCTAAAACCTTGGAATTTCCTTTGATGAGAGCCATAAAGGTGTCTTTGTTGTGTTAATGAGGTGACTTTGGGGAAACACCTGATTGTGGGGCGGTCACCAGTAGAAGGAGCCATGGGATTAGAGGATTGGAAGTTTCAATCGCATCTCCTTGATTTCTGGGGAGGGGAAAGGGCCTGAAGATTGAGTTCAATCACGGATGGCCAGTGATGTAATAAAGCCTCCATAACCCCGCCAATAGACAGGGTTTGGAAAGCTTCAAGATGGGCAAACACATGGAGACGTGGGGAGAGTGGAGGGCCTGGAGAGGGCATGGATGCTTTGCAGCCTTTCCCCATACCTTGCCCTGTGCCCCTCTTCTGTCTGGCTGCTCCTGAGTTATTATGTCCTTGTCTAATAAATCAGTAACCTAGTGAGTAAATGGGCTTGTAGGGTTCTGTGAGCCACTCAAGCAAATTTGTCAAACCCAAGGAAGGAGTTGTGGGAACCTCTGATTTATAACCAGTTGGTCAGAAGCACAGGTGACTATCTGGACTTGTGATTGGCACCTGAAGTGTGGGGGCAGGGACAGTGTCGTGACACCAAACCCTTAACCTGTGAGATCTGATGCCATTTCCAGGTAGACAGCGTCAGAACTGAGTTGTAGGACACCTAGCTGGTGTTTGGCGAATTGCTTGGTGCTGTGGAAAAGCCCACACACACACGCGTGGTGGAAATCTGGCGATCAATTCCCATTTACTGATGTACCACACTCATAAATATGACATTCTATCTTCTCCTGACTAGCACACTGAGTGATCCAAGGAACTCCTGAGAAATTCGTATAAAAGTGGAAAACTGACCTCGAATTGATTATCCTTCAAGAAGCCTAGAAGAGAAAACGCAAGATCCCACGGAAGGGACCCATCCTCAAAATGGGCCCCATAGGGTTTCCACACATAAATATTCCCTCCTTTTCCACCAACTATGA
>NW_027530632.1:791981-792837 GCF_008692635.1 Crocuta crocuta
ATTAAAAAAAAATAAGAATGTACCAGACCCCACCTACTCCCCCTCAGGTTTCCCTCTGAAATTTGACAAAAGATCTGACTAAAAATAAGAAGACTGTAAAACCTTATGACCCACAAGGAATGGTATGACCATAGACCACCTCTCATACAATGGAAATGAGCCAATCAGGAATGGACGATGCAGCACCTAGAGCTATCCAGCCAAGAAGGGGAGGACCTGAGAAGGAAAGAAGGGGAAAGGAAAGGGGGTGCTGACCAGAACCTTAAAAAACAAAGACCCTTGCCTATAGTAATGGGCATTCACTTTCCAATGTCCCCTCTCCATAAAGACGGCTTTCGTACTACTCTTCCTTTCTGATCTTAGATTCTAATAAAAGTCTGCCTGCTGTTTATTTTGTGTCCACCTCTTCATTCTTCGAAGCGACGAGACAACAAATCCCGGGTATTGTGGTAAACAAAACAAAACAAAGCCCTGCAACAATAGGGTACAAGTCTACACTACGTGTGTATCAGACATGACTTACACTCTCCAATATGTAGTTTTCTTTTTCATCCTAACACCTGAAAGACTACTTTCCCATCCCCTTTGCAACTGTGTGGAGTCATGTGATTAGCTTTTGCCCATGGTCACTTCTGGGCTGAGGAAGTCAAAAGCCCCTTTGCCATTTTTGAGCTCTTGCTTCTCCTGCTGTAGAGACCTGGAAGCCACGACATCATAAAATGGAAACAGCCTGGATTTCTCTGAATCACTGCCTAGGGAGAGAGACAGCTGCTCTGAAGAGACGCCCAGCTTGAAGCAGATTTCGTATGATCAAGAAACAAACATTTGTGGTCTTAAGTCACAGAGGTTTCAGGCA
>NW_027530632.1:792863-794150 GCF_008692635.1 Crocuta crocuta
AATTGCTCACCTGCTCTCTCTGTCTCTCTACACACACACACACACACACACGCACACAAATGCACACATAATTTATGAAAGAAATATATAAGGAAAGAAAGTCCTAGACATCTCATGAAGTAAAATCCAGCCATGTGCTGAAGGCAACACAACACAAAAATAAAAACATCTAAGGTTTGTCCAAGAAATGCAACCAAGTAGGTTTTATCCTAGAAATGCAAAGATAATCCAGTATCAGAAAATATATTAATATGATACTAGATTTATAATGATTTATATATATATATTTGATCGTCATCTTGGGCTCTGGCACAGAGCTCCTAAAACCTTGGAATTTCCTTTGATGAGAGCCATAAAGGTGTCTTTGTTGTGTTAATGAGGTGACTTTGGGGAAACACCTGATTGTGGGGCGGTCACCAGTAGAAGGAGCCATGGGATTAGAGGATTGGAAGTTTCAATCGCATCTCCTTGATTTCTGGGGAGGGGAAAGGGCCTGAAGATTGAGTTCAATCACGGATGGCCAGTGATGTAATAAAGCCTCCATAACCCCGCCAATAGACAGGGTTTGGAAAGCTTCAAGATGGGCAAACACATGGAGACGTGGGGAGAGTGGAGGGCCTGGAGAGGGCATGGATGCTTTGCAGCCTTTCCCCATACCTTGCCCTGTGCCCCTCTTCTGTCTGGCTGCTCCTGAGTTATTATGTCCTTGTCTAATAAATCAGTAACCTAGTGAGTAAATGGGCTTGTAGGGTTCTGTGAGCCACTCAAGCAAATTTGTCAAACCCAAGGAAGGAGTTGTGGGAACCTCTGATTTATAACCAGTTGGTCAGAAGCACAGGTGACTATCTGGACTTGTGATTGGCACCTGAAGTGTGGGGGCAGGGACAGTGTCGTGACACCAAACCCTTAACCTGTGAGATCTGATGCCATTTCCAGGTAGACAGCGTCAGAACTGAGTTGTAGGACACCTAGCTGGTGTTTGGCGAATTGCTTGGTGCTGTGGAAAAGCCCACACACACACGCGTGGTGGAAATCTGGCGATCAATTCCCATTTACTGATGTACCACACTCATAAATATGACATTCTATCTTCTCCTGACTAGCACACTGAGTGATCCAAGGAACTCCTGAGAAATTCGTATAAAAGTGGAAAACTGACCTCGAATTGATTATCCTTCAAGAAGCCTAGAAGAGAAAACGCAAGATCCCACGGAAGGGACCCATCCTCAAAATGGGCCCCATAGGGTTTCCACACATAAATATTCCCTCCTTTTCCACCAACTATGA
>NW_027530632.1:794365-797472 GCF_008692635.1 Crocuta crocuta
AATCCCAGCCATCATGAATAAAAATCAGCATAAACAAACATGAAGAATATTATGCTTTTGAACTCCATATGATGGAATTATCAAGGAAACAAAGATTTGAAAATCAGGGGCATAAAATTTTCTGAAATAATAAAACATAGTTTTTTAAATTACCAACTCAGTGAACATGGTAAAAAAACACGCTACACATAGCTGAACTAGAAGAGTGATAGAGAAACACTACCCAAAACAGAGCACAAATGAAAAGGAAATGAAATATGTAAAAGCACAGTGAAGAGACTTGAACCCTAGAACCAACAAACAAGTTTGCCACGTCACTAACAGAAATTCCAGGAGAAGAGAACACAAAGCCTGGAGGAGAAATAACAGTTGAAAAAGTAAAAGACATTGAGAATCATACCAAATCTCAAGTTGAATAAATAGAAAGAAATTTTTAAAAACCCAACAAAACGCATTCAGACACATCATAGTGAAGCTGCTGTATATCAAAGATTAAAAGAATATCTTAATAGCTAGGAATAGTGTGTATTATACAATAGTATCATTTCTTCCTACAATCGTAGGAAGACGTTGGCAGATGAAAGACAGACTGACACCATACTCCTAATCCAAAAGATAAGGAAGATAATGGAGACTTGAGAGAAAAATAGCTGTATCTACCTAAACTATCTTTTAAGATGAAGGTCAAAAGAAAGAGATTTGCAGCCAACACTGAACTTACTACCAACTTACTTAACCATCAGTGAAGAAATGTATACGTCACAGACGCTACGCACCTGGGCACCCTTTTCCACTTCCCAACCTGAAGCTCAGTGAATCCAATACTACTGCTTCGCGTTTCTGTTCCATTTTCTTGTTTTCTGAGATGACACTCTCCTTTTCGGCTTTCTTTTTTTGCATTTTTATCTCTCTCTTTCTCTATCTCCCATGAGTTTGGACCAGAGGAGTATATCAAACATGAAATCACTATGTCATCTTGACTAGAGACCTCTTTATATCGTTATACCTTCATTTCAGTTTCCATATAACCTCCCGAATAATGCAGCTCTGTGCTTCCTGAACTACCTATGGTGAAGGATCAGTGTGATTTTTCCCCCTAAGAGATGGCATACCGATACTTTGTCAAAGTCAACTGATTACTCGTGTGGATGTGACAGCACTGTCAAATTGCTGTAAAAATTTCCAAATACTCTCTCTCAACTTATGTACTTACTGCAGACTGATAACAGACAGCTCTTGGACCAGCAATGATGTGTGGACCACAATTTGAGTAGCACTGATCTAGCTACAATTCAGTTCTGAAAATCCCACTTAAAAGTATATAATGGATCTCCACTAACTACAAGGAAAATTTCTAAATCCCAACTAATATGGCAGACAAGGTCCTTTGTGATCTGTCTCTCCATTTCATCTCCTACCTTTGTCTGTCCCAAACTTTATAGCCAGAAATAATTAAGTGCTTGCAGCTTCTTAATCACTAAGAATCATTGAAAAGGGGGAAGAAACAAACTCTACGTTGAGATTCCTCGAGCAAATCCCAAAGCTGGACTGCAGAAGGGAAAGCCACCAAGGAAGCTACTCTTCCCTCTACATCAGGAAGCTTCTTGTTCCAGAACCATCTAGCCACTGCCATAATAATTTAAAGAAAGCTGCTACAATCAGAACAATGATCATTCTCAGTGCCACTGCAGAACCACACCATGGCTGCTATCTACATCAGGAAAATTGACACCCCACACCCTGTCTCTCAACACCCATGAATCGAGTTACTTGACATTGGACCCTCTGTTAATGCTATGATAGGAAAATTCTGTTTTCCATATCTTACATGTATGTACCCGATTGGGTAGACTTTGTATACACACAGACCCCATTGCAATGGATTCCATGGAATGTAGATTTTAATTTTCCAACCTCTGTAGAAGAGGACACTAGACCAGTGTTTTTCCTAATCCATCACTGGATTATAAAATTAATTTAGGGTATCACGACTCATTTTTTAATGAAATGGGAAAATCACAGTGCACATTCAAGGTTACTAATGTTTCATAAAAATGTTTCAGTTATATAAGTAAAGAGAATGTAATATGGAAATGCACTGGGACACTACATAAAATGCGTTTATTACTGTAGGTTTCAATCCAAAAGGTTTTAAATGCACTATACTAGTGCCATGATTCTCCAACTTTAGCCTGCATCAGAATCCCCTGGGGGGCCCCATCCCATGTTTCTGATTCACATCTGGGGTGAGGCCTGAGAATTTGCATTTCTAACAGGTTCGCAGGTGATGTTGATGCTGTTGGTCCAAAGAAGTACCCTGAGAACAGCTGGTCTAAAACAGTGGTTCTTTTTTTAATTTTTTAATGTTTATTTATTTTTCAGAGAGAGAGAGATCACGAGTGGGAGAAGGCCAGAGAGAGAGAGGGAGACACAGAATCGGAAGGAGACTCCAGGCTCTGAGCTGTCAGCACAGAGCCCGACGTGGGGCTCAAACCCAAGAGCTGTGAGATCATGACCTGAGCCGAAGCCGGACACTTAACTGATGGAGCCACCCAGGTGCCCCTAGAACAGTGGTTCTTAATATTGGCTGCACATTAGAGACATTTGTGGAGCTTTTAAACATCCTGATGCCAGGCTGCACTCCCGATCAATTACATGAGCTTCTCTGGGGTGAGACCAGGCCATCAGGTTTTTTTAAAGCTCCACCCATGATCTTAATGGGAAGCCAAGAATGAGAACCACGGTGCTTGAAGCATAATGGAATAGATGTTGGGCATCTATCTACGATTTTTCACCATATTTATCTAAGTCTATCATTTGTCAAGTTATTGCCTTCAGGAACTGTTTTAGAACCTCTTGACCTCTAGATCATCTTCCTGGCTTACCAGGTCTGCAACCTTGCGCTAGATCATGAAGCTCTGTTTCTTCACCCACAGCATGCAGACCATAGCAAAGCACCTTGTCGACCTCACAGGATGGATATGATACATTAGAGGCAAAAAAAACACAACAACCCAACTTTATAAATGATGAAGCTGATGTGCCTGAAGTTTGGGGTGCATGCAGGGTGGGGCATCAGGAGAGGAAGGGAGATGTTTTGATTGGTG
>NW_027530632.1:797568-802805 GCF_008692635.1 Crocuta crocuta
ACATTCAAATAAAGTGCTGAATATTTTTGTATTATTGCATTTTTTTAACTTTTTATTTTGAATTTTTTAAAATGTTTATTTATTTTTGAGAGAGTCAGTGAGAGCCAGGGAGGGGAAGAGAGAGAGAGAGATCGAGAAAGAGAGAGAGAGAGGAGACACAGAATCTGAAACAGGCTCCAGGCTCCCAGCTGTCAGCACAGAGTCTGATGAGGGGCTCCAACTCACAAACCATAAGATCATGACCTAAGCTGAACTCGGGTCTGACGCTCAACCGACTGAGGCACCCAGGTGCCCCTTAAGTTTTTATTTTAATTCCAGTTAGTTAACATACAGTATAATGTGAGTTTCAGGTGTACAGTACAGTGATTCAACACTTCCATACACCACCTGTGCTCATCAGAACACATGCACTCCTTAATCCTCATCATATTTGGGTGGCATTTTAGATTCATTATAGATCAATTTAAGGACATTAATTCATACTTCCAGTCTGGTCAGAGTTTGCCAAAAAAAGAATCTGATTAATTGCCCAATACAGTTTCACTTCTTTCACAAAAAATAAAGTAATGCTGCTCTTTACTTATGATGAAGAAAGACATAGTGTAACGTGATGTTAGCAAGACAATACAAACACAGAAAGAGCCAAATCTGGCATTTTGACCACAAGTATGACTACATGAGGCACACCGACTGGTCACAAAATAAGACCAACAAACCTCTTCTGAGACCCAGAACTTGGGGATTACTGCATATAGTGCCCCTTGGGAAGTCATCATAATATTAGCATGTAAAAGACTCCCAGAAGTCATGCGCAAAGAAACACGTTCTGTTCTGCTTAATGCAGCCTCTCCTATCAGACCAAGAAGGCCTTTATTATTTTTATTTATTCGTAACATCTATTTGCACTCTGTGAAAGCAGTGCAAGTTATAGTACACTTTGAGTTACAGAAGGTTAGAAAAATGGTCTCCCACCTTTTAAACAATACACCCGCAAGCACTATTGCACTTGTATATTACTTATATCTTTCCTATGTTATACAATCACGACTGTACGTAAGTACATATAGTGTATAACACACATGAGGCAGAGATTTAAGATGATGTCATATAACACGATATTTTTAAATTTCTTTTTATTTGTGCAGGACATAAAAATTCTATGTTAATATCAGACAAAGTGGATTTAAAAGCAACGAAAATTACCAGGCATAAAGAGTGACATTTCCTAACGTAAAAGGGTCAGTTCACTAGTAAAACTTAAGTGTTCTAAATGTGGGTGCTCCAAACAACGGGGCTTCAAATTACACGGAGCAAAATCTGATAGAACTGAAAGGAGAAATGAATAAATTTATGATTACAGATGGAAAATTTCAACACTCCTCTTTTAGTACTTGATAGAACAAGTATACAGAAATGCAGCAAGGATATAAAAGAACTGAACAAGATGATCCATCACCTGGACCTAATTGACACTTATTTATAGAAACCTTCACTTGAGAACAGCAAAATGCTCATTTTCTCAAGCACATACAGAATGTTCAGTAATATTATGCTACATCTGGAGTAATAAAACAAACCTTAAGAAACTTAAAAGAAAGTGACACAGAGTATGTTCTCTGACAATACATGGAATCACACCAGAAATTAATTGCAGAAAGACATCTTGAAAATTCCTCAACTCTTAGAAATTAAACAAAAGACTTCTGAATAACCCATGGGTCAAAAAGGAAGTGCCAAGAGAGACAAGAAAATAGTTTGAACTGAAAGAGAAGTGAAAATCCAGCATTACAAAATTTGTGAGACGCACAGTCAATCCACCAGTTCAAACACAATTGGCCAGATTGGGTTCTAAAAACAAGACACTTCTATTTGCCATCCACAGTTACCTATAATTAGGTGAAAATGTACAGCATCGAATTCTTGTGTTGGTAAAGAAGAGAGGTCTCGAATCAGTAAGCTAAGCTTCAATGTTAAGAAGTTGTAAAAGGAAGCACAAAAATCAGTTCAATAGCTCATTTTCACTTTTGGCCTTGGGATAGCCAGTGACCTTGTGGGTGGTAGAAAAGATTTCTAAGATCACTCATTTTATTGCAATATATTGTTTCAATGTGCAGTTTCTACCTTACAAGAAAATATAACCTAACCATCAAATCTACTTAACCAGTCTCACATAAACTTCGATACCCTGGAAAGGAAGCAACAAATAGTGAGAGAATCTCTGTCAACCTGTTTACATTTTATGGGGTACCAGTCTTCTCTCAGGAAACCGTGGACACTGGGCACACAACACACAACAGCCTACCGTGCTGATGGACTGAGTGAAGCCATCCAACATTAGTCTGAATATTAACTGCTAGTAAAACTTAACGTCTTTCTTGTTTTTTCTTTTAAAGGAAAAATCCCAATATTTTCTTCCCATATCCGAGTGGATCATATCATGTACCCAACCCCGAAACTTCTAGACTAGAGAATATAGGGGCAAAAGGACCTAGTTATGAAGCAATTTCATCTCTGAAATGATACCATGGAATTCGCCCACAGCCGACAGGATACACGGACCCTCCGATAAAGCTATGTGAAAGGTAGCTATTTCTGAGGCTGCCATAATCCTTTGGAGAACACGCTGCATTTTGTTAAGTTGTCAACCCGTGGGTTTCTATTTCTCCTTGTATGTTGTGCTGTGACTGTCTTCTAAATACCACATTCCACTGTCAGCTTGATATTTAAAACCAGTTGGCCGCACTCCACTGCCATCCACTACGTTGCATTGTTTTATGAGAAATATGACTTCTTTCACAGCAGACATGTTGATCCCCAGGAAACCATTTTTCACATTTTACCATGTGGATTTTTTAAATACATGTATCCTGACACAAAAGATATAAATGTGAAACAATTGAACTTACTTAAACAGTTAATCGATTGATACACGCTGTTCCTCTCTCTCAAGATGAGTTTGTTTTAAATATTTTTAAAATAAAGTTTAAAATCCCATCTTTGTTGGTTCAGATGCTTGCAGAGGAGCTGGCTCATGATACTTTCTCATTTGGGATCATCTTCTGTTGCTAAGAAACTTGCATATGCTTAGAATGACTTAGGATCATTGGTACAAAGCATACTCAGAAATTAATCTGTAAGTGGCACTTTAATACAAAGAATCTTGGTCGGGTAGACTTTCAAAGAGAAGGTTTCTTTCTTTTCCTTTGACAGCAGTGGGAGCTCAAGCCTGAAACTTCAATACAATTCATCACCACCGTGGTCAATTTGATTCAGTATTCAGGGTGATATCCACCCTATTAGAGCCTGAATTTTCCTACTAAATCCCAAATACTTGCCCTGATATAGAATGAATACGAAAATGCACATACTTAACAATCGCACATATTTATACAGGCTTAATATATTAGTTATCTCTCGCTGCATAATAAAATACAACATAAATTTGTAGCTTGTATTAGCTCATAGTTTCTGTGGATTAGGAATCTGAGCATGGTTTAGCTGGATCCTTTGCCTCAGAGTGTCCTATGAGGCTTTAGTAAAGGTGTCAGCCAGGGCTGGAGTCTCATCTGAGAGCTCAACTAGGGAAGGATCTACTTCCAAGGTCACTACGCGATCACGGACAGGATTCAGCTCCTTTGGGATTGTTGAACTGAGAATTCCAGTTCTTTGTTGGTTGTTAGCCAGAGGTCACCCTTAGTTCCTTGCCACGTGGGCCTCCTAAACAAGGCAGCTTGCCTCTTCGTTGCAAGCAAAGGAGAGAGCCTGGATAGCAAGAGGGCATGACAACAATTTCTTTTAGCTGAATCACAGAAGTGACATCTCCTCATAGTTGAGGTAGTCCATGAAAGCAAGTCACTCAAAGGAAGGAGATTACACAAGGCTCTGAAAAAGAAGAGATAGAAATATTTGGGGGGGGGGGCTCTGTTAAAGGCTACCCACCACACTGAGGTACAAGATCCCACCACCTCTCGTTATGGCCACTTTCACTCTTCTCATTCCTTAATAACACATACAGGACATGCACACAATAAAAAAGCCTTTTTCTCTTACAAGTAATAATGTGCCTGTAAATTCAGCCAGATTCAAGTCAAAAGAAGATTGACCGGTAAGGCTTTGGACCAAGTGTTTTTATTTTCCAACTCCTGATGTCAATACATATTTTCCTTTCTTGGTTTATAACCTTTACCTCTAGGAGAGTCTGAATATATTCAGAGGGTGAAAAAGCTGGGGTATTTATTCACTAGCTTCTTATTGTCATTGGCTGAAGATTGCTTCTAGAAGCATTAACTCTTCAGCACTTTATGCTTACTATGTGTGAAGGCCGAGAATGTTCTCCCAGCCAAAGAAGGGAAAAAAAAAAAAAGCCCTCGGGCAGAGTCACTGGTATTCACAGTAGGCAGCCTTCAGCATGTAGGGATAAGTGTGGAAGAAATACGGACGGGGCACGAAAAACATCTTCCATCGTCACTGTAACTCAAGAGCCGTTGAGAGGCCACCCAGTTCTTTTCTTGCTCTCATCAAGGATTATACCTAAACACACCCCTGAGGGGACACACAGTTCTTATTTCGTGTCAAGTTACACCACACATTCCTGATCACAGCAGGCGGGTGGTTGGAGAAAACTGAGATGTGAAATGTACAGAAAGTTTGGAACGTTCCCAGAAGAGCCTGTGCTCAGCACCCCCAAACAAGAGCGATGGTTCTAAGCAACAACAACACTAATCTTTTACTGATCCTTGGATTGGGCAGCTCCCCTATAAAATCACTGACCACTTGACAGCTCACCAAGTGCACTTGGAAGTACAGATAGTCCACTAAAGATTCAAGGTGCCTTGGGAAGTTGAAATAAATCACATCAGCACTAAAATAACCTGGAAGGTAATGATGAGACACATTAGCCCCAGGATCCTAGGAAGTAGTGCTGAGCTGCATCAACCCCAAAGCATTCCAGAGGTTGGGGATGGTCCACATCAGATCTAAAATAAAAGAGTCTCAGATTTTCTAATTCCAAGATGCCTTTCACAGACAGAGACTATTGGAAGATATAATGGGCAGCAGGCTCGCTCTGGCAGTCATGCATTTTCCCAGCCGTCTGAATCGCCACTGTCCTCAAGTCATAACTGAACTAAGACTCCTAAACAAAATAGAGCTTTTTCCAAATTTAAATTAAACCAACATTTGAAGTCACTGGCAATATGATTAATGGCTCCCCAAAGGCATGGTCTTATATAGCTTCC
>NW_027530632.1:802950-804447 GCF_008692635.1 Crocuta crocuta
GGCCTTATATAGCTTCCCTTTGTATCTCTAGTCTAGTCTTCGGGATCCTAAATAGGTCTTAACTAAATGGATGAATCCCTTAGTTTAATTTGTCCTTTAAGGCAGAAATGATTAGTAAGCACTTCTTTGGAATTAAAGGAGTGAGGTGTCTATTTTCAAATACATATGGGAACCAAAGAGTTAAAGTTAAACAGATTTGTTTTTTCACTATGGGAATTCTCAGAGCCTTTCATATGCCAAGCTGCATTTTAAGTCATCAGGCATATGCAGCGTTTCCTGAACTTGTTTAACTACTAAACTCTTTTTTTTTCTTTCATGGAACATTTCAAAATCCCAAAGAAGTTTGAGATGTTCTAACTCTGAAAGGTGGCTTCAGGATTGAAAATCATAAAGCACAGCAAAATGGAAGTGCTATGGGGGGATTTCCGGGAGAAAGATGGGGTTGAGATAAGAGAAGAAAGGTTGGAGCAGAATGACTTAGGGTCTTGCACTAACAGATGGTGGCCACTGGTAAAAATTAGATGTCATAACGCAAGTCGACGAGCACCATAAGGGGCCTGGGATAGTTTATGCATCCTTTCTAACAATTCGATCCTCTCCATTCTTGGATCCCATGGCCAGTACTATCCTTAGTCCTGGGGAACAAGGGCCCCTCACCTATAGGGATGCCCACACTTTAAAGTTTAGGAGGCCCTGTTCTAGATTTCCTCCAGCAGTGCCCTCCACATGAAGCAAGTAATCCATAGAGCCAAGGAAATGTGTCCAGTCAAACCCCACAGCCCCTCTTCTAGGTCAAGCTCAGGACACCAAAATTCTCTACCCAAAGGGATCCAAGCTACTTCCAGGCCTGTCCCCAGTCGATCCTCTTGAGAGCAGACTGTGCCGTGGCATGGCCGCTGAACTGAACGAAACGGGTACAGGAGTAGAGGGAACATAGTTACCTGGGCTAGAATAGCCATCCAAGGTCCCTAGTGGTTCAGAACAAAGCCAGAGATGGAAGGAAAAGAGGGTGGAAGCTGTGTGGCAGGGGTCTCCATTGACGCTCTTGCCTCAAGCCCTACAGATATTAGGAACAGACACAGGCGCAGTATTCCTGCTCAATGAGCCCATGTGTGGAGTCAATGGCCATGTTGCAAAAATCGGATATGTATTCTGGTAAAATTACTTGTGACTTCTTCATCATTTGCAGGAGGAAATCCATCGGATAACAGTGGCGTTTCCAAGATTCATCTCTGACATCTCACTGTACTCCCCGCCCTCATATTTTGCAAGGATGTCTAAGAGATTGCATTTCTGTACATGGCCATTTCCATGATATGTATCACAACCAAGAAGGCATTTTTTAAAGACTTCTGGAACAAACACTCTATGTCACGACAGTGTACTTGCATCCATTTATAAGACATCACTGAAACATCAAATGGACTGCCTCAACCAAGAGTCAACATTGTGATAACAGGAATAGAATGGCTCTGCCCAGCGGGTGACCTTCTTCTA
>NW_027530632.1:804750-809149 GCF_008692635.1 Crocuta crocuta
ACTTCAGCATTGGAAACCCAGAAGCAGTAGCCAGCAATTCCTTCCTTCCAGGGAGGAAGCCTGAGCCAAGAAAACAGAAACCGTTCCTAAATAACAAGCTACTCAAATTGATACAGAACCTAAGAAATATCTTGTTCTCCTTATTTGTCTTTTTATTGTATTGTATCATATTGTATCATGTCACATCCTGTTGTATCATATTGTACTTCACTGTGGTAAGAATGCTTTACATGAGATCTACCTTGTTCACAAATTTTTAAGTGTGTAATGCATTGTTGTTGACTGTAGGTACAATATTGTACAGCAGATCTCTAGAAATTATTCTTCTTGCTTTATTAAAATGGTATGCCCATTGATTAGTAGCTCCCATTTCTCTCTCTCCCCAACCTCTGGCAACCACCACACCACTCTTTGACTCTATGAATGTGACAATTTTAGGTATCTTAAATAAGTAGAATCATGTAGTATTTGTCTTTGACTGGCCTATTTCACTTAGCATAATATTCCCAAGGTTTATCCATGGTGTCTCATATTGCAGAATTTCCTTCTTTTTAAAAGCTGAGGTAAGAAAGAAAGAAGGAATGANAACCACATTGTCTTTATCCATTCATTTGTCAATGGGCGTTTACGTTGTTTCTACCTCTTGCTATTGTACCTCAATGAACATAGGAGTGCCAATATCTCTTTGAAATCTTGATTTCAATTCTTTTGAATAAATACCCAGAAGTGGGAGTGCTGGATCATATGGTAGTTCTATTTTTAATTTTTGGAAGAATTTCCATACTGTTTCCCATAGTGGCTGCACCATTTTGCATTCCCACCAACATTATGCAAGGGTTTCAATTTCTCCATATCGTTACCAACACTTGTCTGTTGTGTTTTAGATAATAGCCATCCTGACAGGTGTGGGGTGGTCTTTGTGGTTTTGATTTGCATTTCCCTAGTGATTAGTTATGTTGAGGATCTTTTCTTATATATGTTGGCCGTTTGTATATATTTTTTGGAAAAATGTCTATTCAAGACTTTAGTCCAATTTTAATCATGTTATTGGATTTGTTTTCACTATTGAGTTGAAGAGGTCCTTATATATTGTGCAGATAATCAGATAGATGGTTTGCAAATATTTTTCCTCATTCCATTGGTTGCCTTCCACTCTGTTGATTTTCTCTTTTGCTGTATAGAAGCTTTTTAGTTTGATATAGTCCCATTGGTTTTGTTTTTATTGATTGTGAAGAAATATCTTTTTTTAAGTTTATTTATTTATTTTTGATAGAGAGAGAGAGAAAGTGCAAGTGGGGGGTGCAGAGAGAGAGAGAGAGAGAGAATCCCAAGCAAGCTCTGCACCATCAGCACAGAGCCCAATGTGGGGCTTGAACCTGTGAACCGCAAGATCATGACCTAAGCTGAAGCCGGATGCAACACCATGTGCTCCAAGAAATATCTTAATAGAAGTTGAGCTGATACTGCTGGTCCACAGACCACCTTGTGAGAAGCACTGTGTTAAACACTCCAGATCCCCCAAAGCTCACCTCAGATTCAGGGGATCAAAATCCCAGGGGAGAAACCCAGAATCTGATAATTCAACAAACTTCCCTGATGACCATTCTGCTCTAAATATACCTCACCCCTTATGGGCACCAAAATTCATCCTCTTTCCTTCTTGAGGAGCTCCTCAGACACTGACTAGAGCCCATCACTCTTATCTATACAATATTACCAAAGTTCTGGGGGGCGCCTGGGTGGCTCAGTTGGTTAAGTGGGCATCTTCTGCTCAGGTCATGATTTCCCAGTTTGTGAGTTCGAGTCCCGCATCAGGCTCTGTGCTGACAGCTCAGAGCCTGGAGCCTGCTTCAGCTTCTGCGACTCCTTCTCTCTCTGCACCTCCCCTGCTCACACTCTGTCTCTTTGTCTCCCAAAAATAAATAAACGTTAAAAAATTATTTAAAAAATATTCTCAAAATTCTGATTGTCTGATTTCCTAACAGGGTAGATTAGAAGTTATCTACTTGTGGTGTGGAAGCAAATTTGTTTGTTGGGCCATTTGATTTTGTTTTTAAGCTACAATGTGAGGGGGGTCTTTGTGTTTGCAGATAACACTTTGCTATCAAACGAGAGGGTTATTATATTTTATTTATTAAAGTTGCAACCTCCAAATCTAGTTTTTCCTTAAGCTTTTAAGATCAACCTACAAATCTTATTCTTCTATTTCTAAATCTAGTAAAGTTTAATGATCGCTCACACAGATGCCTTCGACTGATGATCAGTCCCATTTAACTAAATGCCCTTATAAATTGAACAATTCAACTTAGTTTCTAAGCCCCTTAAATATCAGACTAACAAATAAAACCTTAGCACTTAGTTAATCCTTATAAACATAATAAATTAAACTTAAAAGTAGAGTTAATCTTAATGTTCTCTTCAATGTCCAAACATGTCAGTATAATGTCCTTAAAACTAAAGACAAAGCCTTGGGAAATTCTTCCAGATGTCTTATTAAAATCTGTAAAAGTTGTGTGGAGAAAGATGGAAAATGCAGGAACTGTCAAGTCCAAAGTATTTAACCATAAAGATTGTTAAGTATCCTGAGATATTAAAATTGAAACCCTCATTATGCGAAGGAGGAGCCTGGGGTTGTAGGATTCTGTCTTATGAGGAGTTTGGTAACAGGCACAAACTAGCGACATGGGCTGTGTGATTGTGATGGTTAATTTCATGCGTCAACATGACTGGATCACGGAATGCCCAAATATTTAGCTAACCATTATTTCTGGGTATGTCTATGAAGGTGTTTCTGGACAAGATTAGCACTTAAATCATCAGACTCAACAAAGCAGAGATCGCTTTGCCCAATGTGAGTGGGCACCATTCAATCTTTTAAGGGTCCAAGTAAAACAAAAGAAAAAAGAAGGAACATTTTTCCCCTTCTCTTGCCTGACTGGGACATTGGACTCTCCTACACTCCGACGGAGACTTAGACCATCACGTCTGGTTCTCAGACCTTCAGATTTCAACTGAACTCTACCACCAACTTTCCTGGGCTCTCAGCTTACAGATGACAGATTGTGGGATTTCTCGGCTTCCGTGACTGTGTGAGCCAACTCCTAATGCAGTGATCATCCCTTCTTTAAGCTTTAGTATATATATAGTACAAGACACCGTGAGTATAAAAAGGGGGCTCAGCTTGACAGTTGAGATCAGGAAAAAAAAATGGCCTTGTCTGGCTGCTACTTCAGACCTTGCTTCCCAGCTGATTATGTCTGGACATTATGTACCATCAGCTCTCAAACAATATTTGGGACGGTATAATGGGGCAAGTCACAAGCCCCCAAACCTCAGCAGCGTAAGACGGTGTAAGTTTTCTTTGCTCTCACGGAAAGTCCAATGCTGATGTTCCTGGATCAGGGACTTCCTCCAAGTAGAAACTCAGAAAGCCAGGCCCATTTAATCATGTGGGGTTGCCGTCTTCAGCAAACGGCCTCCAAGGTTGCTCTGGAGCAAGGAAAGACAGAGCCTGGAAGAAGGACATCAGCTTTTCATTCAATGATCTGAAGGGCCAGAGTGCCTCTGCTCACAATCCATCAGCAAGAATTCATCACATGACCGTTCCAGATGAAGGACCACTGGAAATGTGGTCTAGCCATGTGCTAGAAGAAATGAGTTTGGTGAGTATCTGGCTGGTCTCTGCCAGGGATGGCATAAGTGTTTCTTTAGGGGGCGTATTAGTTTTCTAAAGCTGCCATAACAAATTACCACAAACTGGGTGGCTTATAACAACAGTTCTGGAGGCCAGAAGTTTGAAATCAAGATGTTGGCAGGCCATGCTCCCTCTGAAGGCTCTAGGGGAGAATCTTTCTTTACCTCTTCTGGCTTTTGATGGTTGCCAACAATCAGTCCCATTCCTTGACTTTTAGCTACATCATTCCAATTATTGCCTCCATCTTTACTTGACCATCCTTCCTCTCTTTACAGATGTGTGTCTACATGTTTCCCTCTCCTTAGAAGGACATTAATCACCAAATTTGGGAGGGGGGACCCTAACTCAATATGACCTCTTTTTTATCGTGATTACATCTGCAAAGGCTCTATTTCCAAATGAGATCACATTCACAGATACGAAGGTTTAAGGTTTCAACATATTTTGGGGAAACACAAGTCAGTCGACTACAGAAGGAATATTAGCTTTCTATGACAACTTCTTGCCGGGCTGAAATCTAGGGCTGTGGTTCTCATACAATGCTCAGGGTCCTTTTCCAAATTTACATGGTTGTTGGCATAATTGAATTCCTTGTGGTTGTAGAACTTAGAGATCTCAAGTTGGTTTTTTGTTTGTTTCTGTTTTGGTTTTGGGGTTTTTTTTTTTTTTTTTTTTTCTGTTTGTTGGCATGGGATGACAGTGAAT
>NW_027530632.1:809181-822193 GCF_008692635.1 Crocuta crocuta
GGACAGGGATCAAAGTCAATAGGATGTTTCTCTGATGTTTTACCTTCTTTTAAAGGCTGGCCTGCTTAAGTCAGGCCCACCCAGGAATATCTGGGGTTTCTTAGTTTTTGGTTTTTGTTTTCATTTTTAGAGAGAGAAAGAGCAAGCACGAGTTGGGGGAGAGGGGCAGGCTAGGGGAGAGAGAGAGAATCTTAAGCAGGTTCCATACTGTGGGGCTCAGTCCCACCACCCTGGGATCATGACCTGAGCTGAAATCAAGAGTCAGATGCTCAACTGACTAAGCTGCCCAGGTGCCCTGGAATCTCGATTTTGATTAGCTCCACACAGCAATTCCATCATATTTCTAAGTTCCACCCACACTGAAGAGGAGATGATTGTACAAAGGTGTGGGTCATTGGGGGTTATCTTAGAATTCTGCCTATCACAGATGTAAGCTTCTTTTAATCGCCATAAGATTTAGAATTAAAGCATACATCTTTAAGAGCTATGCATTTTTACCTTCTTTGCAGTAAAGAATCTGTGCGTATTTGGTATTTATGTACCAGTACTTACATACTAGTGTTTAAGAGAATTTGTTTAACTGGACTAATAAGTCAGCCTTTTCATTCCTATCTATAATAATAATTNTTTAAGATTGAGCCTTTTCTCAGTTACTACATGAGGAATCTATGCTTTTTATGTCGTTGGGTTTTCTGAGTTCAAGGGGTACAATTTCTGACTTCTTCCATTGGCTCGGGACAATTTGTAAATCTCACTGAGGTTGCAGTTAACCCTCAGCCTTGATTAGATTCTTAATTTTTAAAGGTGTCTTTATCCTAATGTCTGGTATCTATTTCTTGGTCTTGTAAGATAAATGAGTCGTTCTGGACATGACTTAATAAGGTGACAGCAAATAGCCAACCTGTCTGGCTGTAAAATATCTTACTCTATCATTTCCTGGCCAACATCACAAACTCCCAACAAACCCTCAAAGATGCCAACTACAAAAACAAATAATATTGAATTGTATATTATTAGTAACACAACTTAGATCAACCAGCAGTGGAGAAAGAAGGGTCTGCTTCCCACAGGTCCATCTACCTATTGAGCATGGTGGTGCAGTTCTCTCCTCCAGCTGCAACCTGGCTAATAACGTTTCAGGGGTGGGGGTGGATGGCACATGGATAGCTCAGTCCGACTTGATTTTGGCTCAGGTCATGATCTCAGGGTTGTGAGATCAAGCCTGACTTGGGCTCTGCAGTGACAGTGAGAAGCCTGGCTGTGATTGTGTTTCTCTCTCCCTCTCTCTCTCTCTCAGTGTTAGAGGGAGTGTCTGTATCTCTCTGCCCCTCCCTCACTCTCTCTCTCTCAAAAATAAATACATAAAACATTAAACGACAGACTCCTATATTTAAACAAACAAACAAACAAACAAACAAGCAAACATTTCAATGGGGGCAATGAGTTAGAAGTTACTTGTTGATACCAGGACTGAGACTACCATGAAGCAAACGACGCACCACCCAGGGTTCAGAATGTAAGAGCACTCACTCGGGCACGTGCTGTAGAGAAGGTACTGGAACGTCTTCACAGTGCGAGCACAAGAGCAGCACCAAGAGTGTGTAACACCTTACTTTTTGCACCTTGGTGCCTCACTTTCCTCACCCTCCTCTTGGCCTTATTGGCACCTCAAAGGCCTTCTATTACAGAGACTTTTCAAAGGACCAGGAAAAGAAAAGATGGTGCCCCATCTTACAGTGAGAATTCCCGCTTTCACTGGCTCTCTTTCTACGTGAGGCCATATCTAGAGGAGTCAACTTCTTTTGACTTGGTATTGTCTCCTCTTTCAGAGAGGCTCCACCTGGCCAGACCTTCTCTGAACGATCTCATGGTTACCGTGGAAAACCCATTACAAAACTGCCTAAAAATACCTTTGTGGCATATTCATTTTTCTAAATATCAAAAAATCAAGTCTATAAAAAATAATAACATAACAAATCACTTTGAATCCCACAACCCAGAAATAACTATCCCTTATATTTTGAAGGACGGCCTTTCCATCTTTTTTAGGCATATGCTTTTTTAAATAAAATCACAGACTCAAGATGTACATTTCAGTTTCAGTCTTTTTTTTTTTTTTTTTACTTCTCATTATATCACAAACAATTTTCCATTAGAAAGTCTTCTGCAGCATTGCTTTCAAGGGTTATTTAGTACACCATTGTGTGATCTATATCGTGATTTATTTATTCAATCTCATAGTGTTGGACATTTAGATTGTTTCCAATTTTTCTCTGTTAAAAATTTCACTATTAGGAGAATACCCAGAGTTAAACTTTTGCACTCATACTGAATTATTTCCTTTCAATAGAGTTTTAATTATGGAAGTATCCTTTGAAGAATAAACTTGTGAAGATTTCTGGCACATTTTGCCAACTTTCTCTCCAGAAAGCATATACCAATTTTTATCTTGTTCTTTTGGCTCCTAATAGTTCAATGAAGAAAATATTAATAGTAGTCATTGCAGCCAGCATTTGTGGAAAGCTCAATTTCTTTGGACTTAACATACATTTTCTCATAAAGTCTCCAAATAGTCCTAAAGTTGAATGGTATTATCCCCATGTAATGGTTAATTGTATGTCAAGTTGTCTGGGCCACAGTGCCAAGATATTTGGTCAAACATTATTCTGGATGTTTCTGTGAAGGTGTTTTTGGATGACATCAACATTTAAATTGGTGGACTTTGAGTAACGCAGATTGCCTTACATAATGTGGGTAGGTCTCATCCAAACAGTAGAAGGCCTAAATAGAACAAATATTGGCCTCCTTTGAACAAGAAGGAATTTTGACTGCAGACATCTTTTGGGCTTGCACTGCAGCTTTTCCCTGGGTCTCCAGCCTGCTAGCCTGCTCTGTTGATTTTGAACTTACCATGTCTCCAAAAATCATATGAACCAGTTCCTTAAAATATAGAGCCCCCCCTCTCTCCCTCTCTCTCTTTCGCTCTCTCTCTCCTTTTTGTTCTATTTCTCTGGAAACAGAACACACCCTGACACACACTATTTGGCAGATGAGAAATTCAAGACTTAGAAAGTCTTGACACTCCCAAGTTTACACAGATGGAAAACAGTAACATCAGTATTCAAATCCAATTTATCTGATTCTACAACCCATGCTCCTAACCGTGACATGAAAGAGCAATGCCGAGGTCATCAGACCATGACCCCATCATATTTCATACTCAGACATTCTCCATCACTGTGGCGAGGTGTGTGTACCTTCCACAGCACCTGCCCATAGCAAAGAATAATCCAAGAGCCCCTTCACAGTAGAACATCTTGATCACACCAAGATAGCTCCCTAATCCAGAGTCTCTCCCACCACCACTAAAAGGAGAAGACCTTTCGATGAACTTACATTGAATCTTTTTGAAGAAGAAACCAGGGGCTTCTGTCAGGACTGGTCACATCATTACTTCTGTTTTTGAGCTCCCAATGCAACGGGTTGGGTTCAGATATTCTCCTTATATTTGTGATTTCATCGTCACCTATACGATGAAGTTGAAGAGCACAACCTCTTGTGACAGTCTTACTTTGAATCAAAATGGAAAGTCAGATGCGAGTGGAGATAAGTAAATGAAGAAAACTAGGAGATTTTGTTTCTTGTCTCTTCTAATTCCAGCACCTAGGAGGCCACCTTGTCCGAAAGGAAACATAGGAACAAACCCCCGGGAAGGAACATTCTCCTGCTCCAGTACTCTAACTTCTTGCAGTTCAACAACGTGCTGATATTAAATAAAGATGACGGACCTGAGCAAGCTGCTCTCGGACTGTCACTTTTTCTCACTAATTTTAGGAGAGCCCCCAGAAGCCCTTAGGCACAGTTGCCGAGGAATTCAAATTTTAACTACAAACGGTGCATTACGATTGGCAGGTGGGAAAGCTAGAACGCTAATCTATTTCCGGAAATGAGGCTCCAGTGGTTTCAGGCAAGGGGTGCTGACTGCTGCTTTTGGAATTCAGACTGCAGCTCGGCCTTGCGTCCAGTTCCATCAGATTGGTGGTCAGTCGGTGGAATAGTCTGGGCTCCGTTCACAAGGATGAATGTGTATTTATTACTCCATATAAAAGGTAAAGCCACAGAAACGACCCCAACTTAAGTTTACCTATGTGAAGGTGATGCAACTGTATGCAACCTGGAAATTGAAATGTCCCCACCACGCACAAGACCCGAACAGATGACCCCTTCATGCCCAGGAAACCTGTAATAGCTTTGGCGAATGGAGTTCCAACAACGTGCAGTCGCCTCCACCCCTGCCTCAAGTTGACACAACTTTAGTTTGCTTAAAGGAAAGCCAAACACAGAATGTGGAAACGTCTAATAACAGGAATAGTAGCCTCAACAAACTGAGTATTGAAGAAACGTATCTCAAACTAACAAAGGCTGTATATGACACACCCATAACTGACATCATGCTCAATAATAAAGGGTTGAAAGTGTTTCAACACAGTGTCGGGAAGTACTAGCTAGAGTAATTAGGCAAGACAAAGAAATGAAGGCATCCCACTTGAAAAGGGAAAAGCAAAATTATCATTCCTTGCCGATGATATCATCTTCTATATGGAAAACTCCAAAGATTCAACCAAGAAACTTTTTGAACCTAATTAACGGATTCAGAAAACTTGCAGGATATGAATTCAACACACAGAAGTAAGTTGCTTTTCTATACATTGACAATGAAACATTTGAAAAATAAATAAAGAAATCGATCTCATTCACAGTAGCATTAGAAACAATAAAATACACAGGAACAAATTTAACCAAGGAAGTAAAAGATCTATATAATGAAAACTACAAGACATTGATGAAAGGTATCTTGTGTTCATGGATCAGAGTGATTAATATCATTGAAATATCCTTACTACTTCAAGCCGTATTTGAGTCAATAGAATGCATATCAAATATCCAATGGCATTTTTCACAGAAATAGAAAAAATAAACCCTTAAAATTGTATGGAACAGCAAAAGACCCCGGATAGCCAAGAGAAAGAAGAGGAAAGATGAAGGTATCACATTTGTGAGGCACCTGGGTGGCTCAGTTGGTTAAGTGTCTGACTTTGGCTCAAGTAATGATCTCCCAGTCTGCAAGTTTAAGCCTCGCATCGGCCTCTGTGCTGACAGCTCAGAGCCTGGAGTTGCTTCGGATTCTGTGTCTCCCTCTCTCTCTGCCCTTCCCCCCACTCACACTCTGTCTGTCTGTCTCTCTCTTTCAAAAATACACAAACGTTGTTAAAAATTTTAAAAAAAGTATCACATATGTGATTTCAAAGTATACTATGGATGAGGAAGAAGATGGCAGTGGATTAGGAGGGCCCTAGGGTCATCTCATTCTACAAAAACAACTAGGTAACCATCGTATCATCCTAAATACCCCCACAAGTTGACCTGAAGACTGACAGAACAAACTCCACAACTAAAGGAAGAGAAGAGGCTACACTGCAGAAGGTAGGAAGTGCAGAGATGTGGTTTAGGGGAGAAACAGATCACGGTGCTACAGTGGGAGGAAGTTGTACTCCCAGGGAGAGAGGAGCACACAGAAGAATCCACAAGGAGAATATTTCCCCAAAGCCATTGGCTTGGAAAATGATAGGGGCTGACTTTCATGAATTCTTGCAACCGTAAGGCTTAAAGTCTGGAGTTTTAAAAGTCACCAGGCTTGGCTGGCATAGAGCTCAGAAGGCACTGCACTCCTCCCGGAGAGAAGGTGGGCAAACCACCCAAGGGCAGACAGTGTGGAAACAGCTATCTGAGAATGCCTAGGGCACACAGGGAGAAGATTATTCCCTCTTCTCAGAGCATGTCCCTGAGAGGCAGCATTCACAGACACCTCTTCGGGAACAAAAGAACTGGCTGGTGCCATTTCCCTCCATTACCCCTTAGCATAAACACAGAGCCACCTGTAGGAAGCATCACAGAACCAACACTGGCTCCCTGACTTATATACACCACAGCACACCCCACCGCTCTCTGGTGGGACTATCCTTCTAAGTGACACTTGCCTCAGAGTCAATGCGGACCCCTCCTCCAGAAGATAAGCACAAATCCATGCCCACACCACATCTCCTGACAGAGTACGACAGCACCTTGGTTCTGGTGGAAGTGGTGTCAAGTCTCATTTCACAAGCAGACCAGAGTGCATCTAAGTTAAAACTTGCCACAATCAGGCCAGGATCCAAACACTGCTGTAGCAGGGAAGGGGAGCCTCTGCAGACAGCTGCCCTGAAGGGTAGAGCAGAGAAAACACAACAGCACCCGCTGGAGACACTCCCTGAAGCACCAGGCCCTGTGCACTACATGACATCTTCTTCATAAAGACATTACTTTCAGGAGCAGAAGACATAACTGACTTGTCTAACACAGAGAAGAAGGCAGAGACTTATACAAAATGTGAACACGGAGGAATTTATTCCAAATGAAAGAACAAGGTAAGGCCATGGCCAGAGATCTAAGCAAAACAGACATAAGTAACATGCCTGATGGAGAATTTAAAGCAATAAAAGAATAGAAGACATTAGTGAGATCCTTACCACAGAAAGAAAAGAGTTAAAGAAGAATCAATCAGAGACAAAAGATGCAATAAATGAGCCTGGAAGCGGACTTGATGCAATGAACAGCAAGTTGGAAGAAGGAACAGAGCGAATTAGTGACCCCAGAAGAAAAAATAATGGAAAATAATGACGCCGAACAAAAGAGAGAAATAAGAATTATGCAACATGAGAATAGACTTAAGGAACTCAGTGACTTCATCAAATGTAATAATATGCATATGATAAGAGTCCCAGAAGAGGAGGGAGACAAAGGGGCAAGCAATTTAATTGAATAAATAATAGTTGAAAACATCCCTAATTTGGTGAAGGAAACAGATACCCAGATAGATCCATGAGGCACAGAGAACTCCCATCAAAGTCAGCAAAAGCAGGCCAACACCAAGACATACTATAATTAAATTTGCAATATATGGTGATAAAGAAAAAAAAAATCTCAAGAGAAGCAAGACAAGAGAAGTCTTTTGTTTACAAGGGAAGACCTATAAGGCTAGCTGCAGATTTCTCAACAGAAACTTGCCAAGCCAGAAAGGAGTGGCATAATATATTCAACATGCTGAATGAGAAAAATCTGTAGCCAAGAATATTCTATCCAGCAAGGCTATCATTCAGACTAGAAGGAGATGTAAAAAGTTTCCCAGACAAACAGAAACTAAAGGAGTTGGTGACCACTAAGCCAGTCTTGAAAGAAATATCAAATGGGACTCTTTGAATGCAAAGAAGAGACCAAAAGTGACAAAGACAAGAAAAGATCAGAGAAAATCTCCAGAAACATGACAAAGTAAGTAATGAGATGGCACTAAATACATGTCTGTCAATAATCACTTTGAATGTAAAAGGAATAAATACTCCAGTCAAAAGCTGTAGGGTGTCAGAATGTATTTTTAAAACCTCATCAATATGCTGCCTACAAGAGATTCATTTTAGACCTAAAGACACCTGCAGATTGAAAGCGAAGGATTGGGAAAGCATTTATCACACAAATGGTGTCAAATAAAAGCTGGAGTAGCAACCTATATGGGACAAACTAGACTTTAAAACAAAGACCATAACAAGAGATGAAGAGAGACACTATATCCTAATAAAAGGGACAATCCAACAAGAAGATCTAACAATTGTAAATATTTATGCACCAAACATGAGAGCACCCAAATACATAAAAGTTAATAACAAACATAAAGGAACCAACTGATAATAATACAATAATAGTAAGGGACTTATCACTCCACTTATATCAATAAACAGATCATCTAAACAGAAAATGAAGGAAACAGTGGTTTTGAATGACACAGTATGCCAGATGGACTTCGCAAATATATTCAGAGCATTCCATTCTAAAGCAGAAGAATACACATTATTTTCAAGCGCGCATGGGACGTTCTACAGAGCAGATCACCTGTCAGATCACAAACCAGGTCGCAACGAATACAAAAAGACTGAAATCATGCTTTTCTGGCTCCAACACTATGAAACTAGAAGTCAACCACAAGAAAAAATTTGGAAGGACCACAAATACATGAAGGTTAAACAATATGCTACTAAACAATGAATGGGGCAACCAGGAAATCAAAGAAGAAATTTAAAAATACATGGAAACAAATGATGATGAAAACACGACAGTACAAAACCTTTGGGATGAAGCAAAAGTGGTCTTAAGAGGAAAATATTTAACAACACAGGCCTACCTCAAGAAGCAAGAGAAATCTCAAATAAGCAACCTAACTTTACACCTGAAGAAGCTAGGAAAAGAACAACAAACAAAACCTAAAGGCAGCAGAAGAAAGGAAATAGTAAAGATTATAGCAGGAATAAATTATATAGAAACTAAAACAACAATAGACCAGATTAATAAAACCAGGAACCAATTCTTTGAAAAACTTAATAAAATTGATAAACCCCAGGGCGCCTGGGTGGCTCAGTCAGTTCTTGAGTTCAGTTCAGGTCATGATCCAATGGTTTGTGAAATTGAGCCCCGTGTTGTGCTCTGCACTGACAGCATGGAGCCTGCTTGGGACTCTCTCTCTCCCTCTCAAAAAAAATAAACATTAAAAAATTAATAGGCCTCTAGACAGACTTATCAAAAAGAAAAGAAAAAGGACCCAAATACATAAAATCACAAATGAGAGAAGGGAAATAACAACCAACACCACAGAAATACAAACAATTCTAAGAAAATATTATGAAAAATTATACATTGACAAATTGAACTACCTGGAAGAAATAAATTTCTAGAGACATATAAATTACCAAAACTGAAATAGGAAGAAATAGAAAATTTGAACAGACTGATAACCATCAAAGAAATTGAATCAATAATCAAAAAACTCCCAACAAAGAGAAGTCCAGGGCCAGATGGCTTCACAGACAAATTCTACCAAACATTTAAAGAAGAATTAACACCTATTCTTTTCAAATAATTCCGAAAATTAGAGCAGAAAGAAAAACTTCCAAATTCATTGTATGAGGCCAACATTACCCTGATAGCAAAACCAGATAAACACTGTACTAAAAGAGAGAACGACAGACCAATATCCCTGATGTACACAGGTTCTAAAATTCTCAGTAAGATACTAGCAAACCAAATCCAACAAAACATTTAAAAAATCATTTGTCACAATCACGTGGGATTTATTCCTGGGTTGCAAGAGTCGTTCAATAATCATAAATCAATCAATGTGCTACATCACACCAAGAAGATAAAGGATAAAAACCACATGATCACTTCAATAGATGCAAAAAAAGCACTTGACAAACTACAACAACCATTCATGATTAAAAAAAAAAAAACTTCAAAACGTAGGCTTAGAGGGAACATACTGAACATATCAAAGGCCATCTATGAAAAACCTGCAGCAAATATCAGCTTAAATGGGGAAAAACTGAGAGCTTTTCTCCGCGGTCAGAAACAGCGATGCCTAATCTCACCGCTGTTATTTAACATAGTACTGGGCGTCCCAGCCACATCAGCCAACAGAAATAAAAGGAACAAGGAAGAGGTAAAACTTTCACTCTTTGGAGATGACATGACTCTATATATAGAAAACATGAAAGACTCTACCAAAAAACTGTTAGAACTGATCAACAAATTCAAACAGAAACTAAGGAGTCAATCCCATCTACAATTGCACCAAGTACAAGACACCAAGGAATAAAATGTAACCAAAGAGGTGAAAGACCTGTACTCTGAAAACGATAAACTACTTAAGAAAGAAATTGGAGAGGACACCAAGAAAGAGAAAGACATTTCATGCTCATGGATTAGAAGAAGAAATACTGTTAAAATGTCTACACTACTGAAAGCAATCTACGTATTTCATGCATAGCTAAAGGAAATGGGGTATCCAGAGAAAGAGGTGGTCACCATGGAAACGCAGAACCGAAAAAGAGGGTCATGGTCAAAATTGGCAATGCCCATTCAGCACGTCAAGGGAGAAGAGGTGCCCTGGAAGATGGACGTAGCCAACCAGACCTCACAGCAAGTATTGTCCCCATGGTAGAGACGGCTGCATCCAGCTATTGAAGCTGATGCTAGCAGTTATTAAAATCATTCAGCTATGTCCCTTGTCTCTGTTTCCTTGTCCATAGGCAGCCTTTTTCTTACACTGGGGCTTCCACCAGAGCCTCCCCCCTAGAGAGAATTTACTAACCAGTGAGTAAGGCAACTTGCAGGATTCTCGTTCGAAATTATGTATCAGTGTTCTAATTTGTGTATCCGTTTCCTGTGGCTTGGGTTAATGGTAGTTTCACAGGGTTTGTTCATCTCTAGATCCAGCCATAACCTCCTCTTTCTAAGAGTATTGTTGTACAGGTTAAAGACCTGCTAAGTAGGGACATGTAGAAATATGAGTCAATTTGCAATTTATGGATTCACAGGCACAAGGTCTCCACGTTTTGAATGAGTTTGCTCAACTGAGGTCCCGATCCCATCAGGCCCAATCCAAAGCCCATTCCGCTGGCCCACCCAAGGGGACCTCTTTAACCACTGTAGCGAGAGTTAAAGAAAAGTCTCTTTTCCTTTGTGATAGTACCTGGGGAAAGTTGCTTCAGTCTTTGGTATGCTTTTGTAACTTACAGACGAATGATCATATCACATTGCCTAGATGATCATACATCTGGGCATATCTTACTCAGTCTTTATGGGAGTGGGGCAAATGGCCAAAATGAAAGCTGATTTCATTGAGCAAAACTGGCCACTGTGAGCCATGCTGGAGTCAGCTTCTCCTTGGGCTCACCCAACAGCATAACCGTCTACAGCCATATCCACCACACTATAAGTACAGGCTCCTGGAAAACAGGATCCATGTGTTCTGCCCATTTATATCCCCACGGCTGAGCACAGTGCTTGGCACAGAGTAGGTGTTCAATTGATATTTGTTGGATGGGTGAATGAATGAATCAGTTTCATGGGTAAGAAACAGTTTAGAAACCAGTATCATTGGCCCAAGAAAGCAGAGACAAGCATGGCATATTTTGGAAAATGTTCCATCCCTCAAATGATTCAAATGCCAAAGTCCATGAGTTAAAAGGTTAAACCTTTAGTTATCCACCCTCTCCACCCAAAATGGTTGATGAATCATCTGCCTCTCTCAATCTTCCTTTCTCTGGGGGCCAAAATCGGCAGTTACAATTTAGTCATGCAGTGAGTTGATTATTCATGTAGTGGTTTGTTTGGAAAAGAGCTAGTGTTGAAGCCAGAGAGAAAACAAGAGTCAAGAAGCCATAATTTCTTAGAAGTAGAAAATTCTCACTTTTTATACTCTAGAGTGACAATGACATACTTGGTCCAATTCAACACCACATTTCTTTTACCTATGTATGTAAGTGTATATGTAATCTCTACACCCAATGAGGGGCTTGAACTCACAACCCTTAGATCAAGAGTCATGTGCTCTTCCAACCGAGCCAGCCAAGCTCCCCTCTCTCACCTGTTTAGAAAAAGATAAGCCACTGCCCCCAAAAAGGGGTTGTCCCCTCCTTCCCTTCCATTTATATATTCAGCTTCCTATTGGGTAATAGACAGATGAAAAGTGAAAACTAAATTCAACCCCTGCTCTAGAAGAGCTGACAGTTTGTTTTATTTTTTATTTTTCTGGGAGAGAAAGAGAGTGAGAGCATGAGCAGGAGAGAGGCAGAGAGAAGGGGGGATAGAGGATCTGAAGCAGGCTCTATGCACTGACAGCAATGAGTCCGATATGGAGCTTGAACTCCCAAACCAAGAGATTGTGACCTGAGCCGAAGGTGGGCACTCAACCGATTGAGCCACCCAGGCACCTCAAATTTATGGTTTAAATACAGTCCAGAAATATTGATTTTATAGAAGGGCCAAATTTTTATTCACTCTTTCTAGAGCAACATGGGTAAAGCTCTAATCATGTGTTAAAACTTCATCCAAGATTTATATGTAAATATTCTTGCCTCCTTCCTGTATTTGCCTTTTGTCTTTTCATTAATGATTTATAATATAGACTCATAAGTTAGTTTAATAACATGCTCATTTATCCAAAGTTGTAAGTAGGGCAGGCTCAGTAAATTAAATGTCCAACTCTTGATTTCGGCTCAGGTCATGATTTCATGGCTCATGGGTTCGAACCCTGTGTTGGGCTCCATGCTGACAGCACAGAGCCTGCTTGGGATTCTCTCTCTCTCTCTCTCTCTCTCTCTGTCCCTCCCCTACTCACGCTGTCTCTCTCAAATAAACTTTAAAAAAAAGATTTAAAGATAATAAAAAAATTAAAATTATAAGCTCCTTGAAGGAATTTTTCTGTGTTTATAAAAAACAGACGTTGAAAGATTTTCAATGATTAAATGGAACCAATGGACCCCTAGTGATTGGGAATCTCAGGTTTCAAATGGTTTTCCAAGAAACTGAAAACATTTCCATTGCTAAAAGTATGGCAAGGCAAAGAGTAGCCTATCTGTCTATCTTGACGCTTCTTTGTGCAATGGAATCCATGAAGGAAATGACTTCGCATCATCTAAGCCTCTAAAAGTGGCCAGCAATATGACTAGTCTTAGGAAAGAACCAAATCTATCTGCCATGTTCAGGTAACCCCCTCGGTACTCTCAGGCAACAGGCTCTTCTGGGCCAGTGGCTTTCAATATGGCAGCCTATTAGGATCACTGAGAGTTCTAGTGGGTGTGCCCCCATTGACCAAATCAGAATTTTCAAGAATGGAACCAGGGCGTAAATACTTTCTAATGTTCTTGGACGCATTGTAATGTGCAGCCAAGGGCAAGAACCACCGCTCCAAGCCAATGCTTCTCAAATGTTCTCCAGTAGACCCGCAATATAAACATAGCCAAGAGAACTGGTTCAAAGTGCATACCTTTGACCTCCACTTTAGACCCAATGGATAGGTATTTTGGAAAACCTGCTAGTATAACAAACCCTCACAGATGATTCTTATGCACATTTTTATACATATATA
>NW_027530632.1:822199-830855 GCF_008692635.1 Crocuta crocuta
CACACATTTGTTTTCTCACATCCATTCCAGTTCCCTTAATTCAATGGTTCTCAAAGTACCATATCCAGTTAGCAACACCATCACCACCTGGGAATTTGTTAGAAATGCAAATTCTCTGGGGCCCTCACTCCAAACCTACTGAATTGGAAACTCTAAAAGGGGGCCCCAACAACTTACGTTTTAATGCATGTTCACCTTTGAGGACCCATGCCTTATAACATGCCTTACTGATGGCTGGAGGTTCAAAAGCTAAAGATTGCCTTGCACACACTGTCTTCTTGCGACCTGGCTTATGCCAGCTAGATGCACCTCTTTAAGGACCGAGAGGTAGGGATGAGAGGGAGGCCACACTCCTCTTAGAAAGTAGAGGCAGTTGGTTTTTCTGTGATGGTGGTAGAGTTTCCTGTGCCAGTCCCTATGCTGGTGGGTACTTATGATCAGGACACAGAGCCTTTGTTGGCATGAACTACAGCTGAGGGAGTGTGCCCTTGAGCCAGAGTCATGGCAATGGCTTCCGCATCCCCAAGAGGCAGCTGAGGTGCTGTGGTCCTAACATCAAGAAAGAGAAGCAGCATCCTGAGGCCCCGGCTCCATTCTCCAGTAAAGTTAGCAGCTCCCTTGGCGGGCCAGTTGCACGCATCATTCCTGGAAGTTCAATCCAGAGCCCGCTCCTTTAATCTTCCCAAGTATTTCTGAAATGTCCTGATTCCTTTCATGCTTAAACTAGCTAGAATACATTTAATAATCTGCAACTGGATCCAGACCAATGGCGCACTTACACTACAGAACTTTTACTGTAGTTATTGATGTCAATATCTTTCCCAGGAGCTAGAAAGATCATGGAAAGCATGAGTATGAAACTATCCCAAAGTACTATTACCAAGGCAGAGGCCAGCTCAATTATTTGCTTATGCCGACGCCAATAAGAAGTGTCTTGGTCGGGTGCCCAATCTGCTCCATTATGACCATCATAACCTACCAAAGTCATCCCAAATTGACATGCAGTTTGATTAAAACCTATTAGTAAGCAAATGTGGGTCGGAGGCAGGTCCCCTAATTTGCCCTCAACCCTCTTAGACTGCAACTTCTATGTAGAAATTCTGGAATTTCCTTTGGCCAACTATGTACTTGCTTCCTAAACTCTTAAAATTTAAGAATGAATAAGAAGAGAACTTAACCTTCAAACATTTTGCAGACCAGTATAGGAGCGGAAAGATTCTTTAAAGATGCTTGTGTTTACAGAAATACAAACAAATACCCACCAAATATTCCATTCACAGTCTTTCAAGCAATTTCTAGTTTGAAATTATTATGAATAGTGCTTCTATCGATATTCCATTGTATCTGGTTCAAGTCGTAAAGAAATACCTTAAATTGCCATCAATAAATGTTGATGCTGTGCTTAATTCAACAACTTCACTTCTGGCTTAGAAATTAGAAATAGTTTGGAGCACCTGGGTGGCTCAGTCAGTTAAGTGCCCGACTTCGCTCAGGTCATGATCTCACAGTTTGTGAATTTGAGCCCCGCGTCGGGCTCCATGTTGACAGCTCAGAGCCCGGAGCCTGTTTCAAATTCTGTGTGTGTGTGTGTGTGTGTGTGTGTGTGTGTGTGTCTACCCCTCCCCTGCTCCCCTGCTCACTCTCTGCCTTTCTCTCTCTGTCTCTCAAACATAAATTAATATTAAAAAAAAAAAGAAATTAGAAATATTTTGGCTTCTTTACACCTCAGCGATAGCACATGAAGATAACAACAGGTGTGGAAAACCACAGAACGTGGAATAGAACGGATATTTAGAAGTGTGGAGTCAGTGGATTAGTAAGGGGCCTTTATCTTTTGGACTGGGCCATTAAAACCTTCCCACGTCCCTTCCCTGCAGTTTGTATCCCGAAGTGACAATGATTCGGTCACAGCTCACCACTGGATGAAGGACTAACATGACTTAAACTGGAAGAGAGTTGACATCAATAGCCAGACCAATCACATCTATCAGACACCATTATGTAGTCTATGGACAGGGTAAATCCGACCCTGGAGAAGCAGAGATAGTTATCTCTGTCATATGGTTGAAGGCAGGAGAGCAGAAAGACCCTCCAAAGTCTCAGCCCATCCTGTGGCATTCCTAATTTCAACATTAAAGCTTCATCCCTAAGATCAAGGTTTTGCTTGGTCTCGGCCAGGGTAGCAAGCCCTGAAAGGAGGCCACAAGCAGTGCAAAACTACGAAATAAAAGCGGTACATCTTCTCTGGCAATCTGTTTTGCTTGAAAATTTGGGGAGATACATGCACACTTTCTGTACATTTAAACAGATACAGACATATTTCAGAGTGGAGTTCAATATCCACATTCACTTTTAAATCTCTGTTGAGATAATAGCACACACACAGATAACTACATGTTTTATAAGAGTACGGTCTGATGACTTTTTCAGAAGCTGAATACACCCATGGAATCAGCAACCAGATTAAGAAACGGAACATTACCAACATTCCAGAAGTCACTCTCATGCCTCTTTCAGATGTTGCCTCCCAAGGGTAACTCCTTAACTTTATATAAATAGAATCATACTATATGTTTAGCATCTGGCTTCTTTTGCTTAACATTATGTTTGTGAGATCCATCCATACTGCTGCATGTAGTTGAAGGTCATTCATTCTTGTCAGTATATAGTATTCCATTGTGTGAATATACTGCAATTTATCTATTCTGCCATTCACAGTCTTTCAAGCAATTTCTAGTTTGAAATTATTATGAATAGTGCTTCTATCGATATTCTTGTCTATGTCTTTTGGTGGGAATAAGCATTCATCTGAGCTGGGTATATACTCAAGAGCCAAACTGTAAGATTATACAGTGGACATATGTTCAGTTTTCCAAAGTGGTTGTACAAAGTTCCATCTATTTCTAAAATTATTTTTTAAATGAGATTCTAAAGAAACTTCATCCTTTGGTTGATGTTTTGACTATCCCTTTGGAAGATCTCAGTGCACATTCTTTAATTTATTTTGAGGTTTTGTTCTGGGTGCCTGCAAAGGTGGCACCCATTTTTAGTCAAGTATACCATAGTACCTGGGGCTAATTTTCACAATGATTTCTTTAAGAAATTATAATAAAAAACAATTGCTCCCTGTATTCATTAGCTATCACTGCATAACAAATTATGACAAACAGCAATGTAAACAACATATACGTATTACCTCAGAATTTCCATAGGTCAGGAGTCCAGCTACTGCTGAGCTGGGTACACTGTTTTTGGGTCTCTCACTGACTGCATTCAAGGTCTTAGACAGGGATGAGTTCTCATCCGAGGGTCCACTGGGGAAGGATTTATTTCCAACCTTCCTCAGATTGTTGGCAGAATTCATTTCCCTATAGTTATAGCACTGAGAGCCCTAGCTTTTTATTTATTTATTAAATGGTTTTTTAAAATTTATTTTTGAGAGAGCACAAGCAGGGGAGGGACAGAGAGAGAGGGATAGAGGCTCTGAAGTGGATTTTGCACTGACAGCAGCAAGCCTGATGTGGGGCTCAAACTCATGAACCACAAGATCATGACCCGAGCCGAAGTCCAATGCTCAACTCACTGAGCCACCCAGGTACCCCAGCTCCAGCCTTTTATTAACTGTTGGCTGGAGATTTCTCTCAAGTCCTAAAGCCACACTTCTCTCCCAATTCCCATGTGGACTTTTCACAATACTGCTTACTTCATCAAACCAGCAAGGAGAATCTCCCTCCAAGCTGCTATTATAGAGTCATATACTATGATGTAGTCATAGAAGTAACATTCCATCACCTTTGTCATATACTATTGATTAGAAGCAAGTTACAGATTCCCATCCACACTCAAGGAAAAGGAACTACAGAAACGTGTGGATACCAGGAAGTGGGAAATCACTAGGGATCACCAGAGTTCTGTCTAGCACATTGCATCTTGAGCTCCTATTAGGTTCTAAGCCCCATACAAGCACTTTATTCCTATTAGCTCACATAATCCTTTTAAAAATTTCACAGTAAGTATTTGTGAATACATGTGCTTGTCAGGGTTCTTGACTACAGACTACCAGNAATTCGCAGAGTCCAGAAAAGAAGTTAAGCCCGACTCGGCGAATGAACAGAATGAAACATGAGGGAGAGCAGATCAGGAGAATAAGGTCTAAGTCACTGCCATCATAGGGAGTCTCCAAAAGGTTTGTTACTCATCTGCAACAAGTACAGAATTTGGCAATGAGCATTTAGAAATTTCATAGTACTTCGATGCAGTGATTTTCTGTTGAGAACCTAATAATGTATAATTGAGGTTTGTAGTTTTATGCCTTTTTTCATTTATTATTCATTTTTTCTAGTGACTAATTTTTACAGTCTGTTATAAAATATCAGTCCTCAGAAAACTGGAAATCTTTAAAACCTGGCCCTTCAACACAGATAGTTTGTAATGCCCTGGTCTAAACTATCACGGCGGGCATTAGCTACTGACTTCACAATGAATCCGAGAGGGAGTACCTGAGTCTTGGTTCTACAAAGTGGCCGCCATCATGGTCTCATTGGCCTGCTGTTTTCTGTCTGTGTATCTGTGCTGGAGCCTCTCATAGGTGGGCCCCCCAGATGTAGAAAGGAGTTCAGATGCCAATAAGCCAAAAACACGGCAGAGAAATTTAGGGGGGGGGGGAGCGAAAGAGAAAGAGTTATTTTAAGGAATTGGCTCACATGGTTGTGAAGGTTATCAAGTCTGAAATCTATAAGGTAGGCCAACGGCCTAGAAACTCTAGCAGGATTTCTGTGTTACAATCTTGAGGCACAATTCCTTCTTTTCTGGGAACTCTCAGCTTTGCTCCTAAGGCCTTCAACTGACTGGATGAAGGCCACCCACATTATCAAGGGTAACTTCCTTTACGTAAGGGTCAACTGATGGGAAACATCTATAAAATACCTTCATTGCAACATCTAGACCAGTGTTTGACCAAACGACTGGATGCCATAGCCTAGCCAAGTTGACATATAAAGTTAACCATCACAGTGACATACCCACTGAGTTCTAGTGATTGATTCACAGATTGTCTGGGACTGTGGTGGAGAAGTGTAGCAATTGTTCTTGGTACCACTGTGCACAGAGGCCCATGCTAAGTGATAATGTTCATTTGCTAGCACCACACCATGAAGATGTCGACCAGCTGGCTGGTTCCCTAAGGGACGACAGCAGACAGGAAATGCAAAGATGAGGAACAGAGCATGGGAGGGGAGGGACAACAGAAGACCATGGTTTGGGGAAGATAGGCCTGAGGAGAGAGGACAGTGCAGACTTCACCTTATAGGCAGGGGGTTGTGAGGGAAGAGTATGCAATGAGGCAGAGGGCCACACCAACTATAGACAAAACGAAAGAAGCTGGAGAGGCAGACGATGCCCCTCGAGGATATTTTCTTAACATCATTGCATTGGAGGGGCCGCCAGCCTTGGAAAATAACAGAAAAAAATGGTGGCCAATCAGTCCACATTTCAAATTCCAGAATTTTATTTTTCATATGGTAATTGAAAGGAAGAAAACCATCAAAAGAGAAACTAGCCAACGGATTATGTCCTTGGAAATTTAAGATTGTGTTTTGACTGGATTATATTTTTTTAAGGTTTGTTGTTTTTTGGTGGAGTCTTTCTAGCGTTGATATGGGTGTAGGTGAGTCGACCCCTTCAGCTCTAAGTATCCCCATTTTAAATAAGGGGCCCAGTGTTCTAGAAGTCTCAGCACATTCAAGTCTACGGCTCCACTTGCTTCTCCATTTCACGTGGAGCCAACACTGGACAGAGAGACCAGTCTCTGTTCGTCAAATAATCCATATTTGGAAACTTAACCACAACTTGACCGTAAGAGTAAGGGAGCTCACTGGCCCTATTTTGAAATCTTCTAGGCAGAGAGTTCTGGGTTTCACTTACATCTCATATCTCATCAGTTTCTGCAGTCACAATTCCCTGGGTAAACTGCCCCTGAAAGGAGGGAAGAGATGGGATTGACCTTGAGCTTGAAGGTCATGCTTTGAACTGAGAATGAATGGGGGAGGGAGAGGTGTGTGAAGGAAAAGAGGCCTTTTATTTTCCCCAACTTGTTATTATGAATACTTTTTAAAAATTTTTTTATGTCTTTATTTTATTTTGAGAGACAGAGAGCANCTTCGTGTTTCTATCACTTATGACTTTATGTTCCTTTTTGGATCCATGTCAAAGAAAAATGCATTCATCAGTATGCTTTACTGCCGACCCCTTCAGCACGCATGGCATTAACTAGATTGAGCTTAGTAACCAAAAGTAACAAGAAAGCTTTGGAATCCACCCAAGGTATCATTAGGGCATGCAAAAGATATGCAATACAGCATAATTGAAGGCAAGGGTTGTAGAAAAATAAAATCCCTAGAAGGAAAAAAATTACATAAAAGTGTTATTCATGATACTACTTGTTCCTTCCTTTGAAGGACATCCCTTTAATGTTTGTCTTTAGTCATTACATGGATGTATCTCTATTACCACTGCACTGGTGTTCCACTGGTATAATGTAGATATTCACTGAGATGTTTAACTATTTGTACATGAAACTTTCGTTATTAATGAGTTTATTTCTATCACAATTATTTATTCAGTAGCAACATACGTAGATACATTTTCTAGGCAAGTCCTTATAAATACCTGTATGCACATACTTAGACATTAAGTAAGGAATGTGGGGGCTAGTCTAGTGCTAACCGTAATAGCATTTCCTCCCTGTGACTCCCAGATAATAAATTTCTTTTATCCTTTGTACTCTTTTATTTTAAACCTATTTCCCTTCCTCCTCCTACTTATTCTATGTTACATGCTTTATGGAAGATACCCACTACCCATTTTGACTCTGAAATTCGCTTTGAACCATGGGGCACCTGGGTGGCTCAGTTAAGCGCCTGACTTCGGCTCAGGTCATGGTCTCACGGTTCACAGGTTCAAGCACCATGTTGGGCTCTGTGCTGACAGCTCAGAGCCTGGAGTCTGCTTCAGATTCTGTGTCTCCTTCTCTGCTTTGGATTCTGTGTGTCCCTCTCTCTCTGCTTCTCCCCAGCTCTCTCTCTTTCTCTCTCAAAAATAAATAAACATTAAAAAAAATAAAATTTGCTTTTAACAAAAATACCCCGTGATGTTCACAAAGGGTTAAACAACCTAATTTTAATGTGTTGACCTAGGGCAAATAATATACCTTTCGGTATGCAAGAGCCTTGGATTCAGATTCTTTTGAAAGCTGTCAGTTAAGCCATGTGTCTCAGCGGGTAGCTTTAATCAAGGTAGAAGCATTCCTCATACTTTACTAATAATAATAAGTACATCTACTTTGTAACTACCAAGGAGNNNNCATGATAGGTCCCAGACATACAACAGTGAATAAGCTGGACTCATGAAACCATTTAAATGGCAATTGGGACACAAGTTTTAACCAAAAAAAAAAAAAAAAATCCAAAAAAACAAAAAACAAACAAACAAACGTATTTGGAATGGATTCAATAGGGAAACCCCTTACCTATGGTTACCTGTAGTCTGGGAGAACAGGGCGGAGTGGGGAGTGTTCACGGAAGGCTTTCCTAAAGTAATGGCGTTTTCTCTGAGACTTGCTGGATGAGTAGCAGTGGACGGGGTGGCCAAAAAGAAGAGCATTCTAAGCAAAGCACACAGGATGTTTAAAAAACCCTTCCTTGATGGGAAAGGTGTAACTAAAATCAAGCCATCCTGCTTGGAGCCTCGGAGCCCTTGGGTGCAAAAGGAAGCTAGAGAAATGGGCAGGGGCTAAATCACACAGGATCCCGTGGCCAATGATAAGGATTTTGGCTTTCCACTTGTTCACCGAGGGGTAGCCTCTGAAAGGTTTTACGTAAAATTAGGAATTGTTTAGACCGTAATTCAACCATTGTTAGCAAAGAATGTATTGCTGATTAACACTGATGTAGTTTCTACCTTTTGGCTATTGTGAATAATGCAGTAATGACTTTGGCGTACAAGTGTCTCTTTGAGGCCCTGTTACCTAAGAGTGGAATTGCTGGGTCATATAGTAATTAATTCTATGCTTAACCTTCTTTTTTGTTTTTAATGTTTTATGCATTTCTGAGAGAGAGAGAGAGACAGCATGAACACAGGAGGGGCAGAGAGAGAGGGAGACCCAGAATCTGAAACAGGCTCCAGGCTCTGAGCTGTCAGCNTTTCCGTTTCTTTAATGACTAATGATGTTGAGCATCTTTTCACGTACTTGCTGGCCATCTGTGTATCTTCTTTGGAGAATGTTTTTGTTCAAGTCCCCTTTATGCGTTTTTAATTGAGTTGTTTATCATTCTCTTGCTGAGATGCAGGAGTTCTTTATATATTTGGGATATTAAACTCTTATCAGGTATGATTTGCAAATATTTTCTCCCATTCAATGGACTGTCTAAACACTCTCTTAAGAGTATCCTTAGATGAACAAGGTTTTAATTTTGATGAAGTCCATTTGATCTGTTTTTCCTTTCGTTGCTTGTGCTTTTGGTGTTATATCTAAGAATCTATTGCCAAATGCAGGGTCATAAACCTTTCCCCTATGCATTCTTCCAAGAGTTTTAGGGTCTTGGCTCTTCTATTTAGACCATTGATCCATTTTTAGTTAATTTTGGTATGTGGTGAAAGG
>NW_027530632.1:830900-834468 GCF_008692635.1 Crocuta crocuta
AGACAGGGGACCAACTTCATTCTTTTGTATGTGGAAATCCAATTTTCCTAGTACCACTTATTGAGGAAACGATTTTTTTCCCATTCAGTGGACTTGACATCTTTGTCAAAATTCAGGTGGCCATAGATGTGTGCATTTATTTATGAGGTCTCAGTTCTACTCCATGGGTCTATATATCTGCTTTCATGCCAGCTTTGCTTATTGTAGCTCTGTAGTAATTTTTGAAGTCAGGAAGGATGAGGCCTCCAAGTTGGGTATTCTTTTTTTTTTTAAGATTATTTGGTTATTCTGGGACCCTAGAATTCCACATGAATTTGCAAATCAGCGTTGAGCATCTGACTCTTGGTTTCTGCTCAGGTCATGATCTCACAGTATGTGAATTTGAAACCCATAATGGGCCCTACACTGACAGTGCAGAGCCTCCTTGGGGTTCTCACTCCTCTCTCGGCCCCGTCCCCTCTCTCTCTCTCAAAATAAATAAATAAAACTTAAGAAAAGGTTTAAGTAAAAAATAAGGAAATGGTCAACAATATGAAAAGCTGATGAAACAGTCAAATAAGATGAAGCCTTTAAAATGTCCATTGTTTTTAGCAACAGTTACTGGCCATTGTAACAAGAGAAGCTTCCATAGAGAAATTTTAATTTTTTTTAATGTGTATTTATTAATTTTCGAGAGAAAAATGTGTGAGCAGGGGAGGGGCAGAGAGAGGAGACAGAGAATCCCANGTGAGATCATGACCTGAGTGGAAGTCGGACACTTAGCCAACTGAGCCACCCAGGTGCCCCCAGAGGAATAGTTGTAACTGTGGATAGGAAAGATTGAGCAATGAAGTTGAACATAAAGGCGTATGTATCATTAAAGATACCATCAGGAAATAAATGGTACACTCAAGTTAGGTGAATTAGAAGAGTTTAATAAATGGAGTATTTACAAAGTTGTTGGCAGGGTTAGGGAAACCAACAAAGAATGCTGATGCATCCCAGGGCTAGCAACTGCAGGGCAATCATTACTACCCTTAAGTCTTAAAGGGGAGCAGTTATTACCTAGAGATATCAGCTATACAAGAGGGATGTCTAAAAGTCATTGTTACCTTCAGTTGTGAAAGGAACCAACACACTGAGGATCATCAGAGAAGAGTGGAGAAGTAAACATCTTGACGTCTCTCTACTCTCTTTCTCTAATCTTCTGGTAGGGCATCTGAGTTGGCCAACCCCAACTTGAAGGCAGAGGGCTAAGAAGCTCATTGAAATCATCTGTTAATATCAGCTTTCTTGGGCATGGAGCCGTTCAAGGTTACGTTCCTGGAAGTGGGGTGTGTGAAACTTCAGTTAGAGTAGGTATTAAAACTTGGTTTGGTGACAGAGCCTTAACACAAGTGACTTCATTTTGGGCCAGTGGTTTTCTTTTTAACACTAGTCATCGTGAGCGAAAAGTGGACATACATCTGGTTGGTTGTATGATCTTCTCCAGCTGCCCTTCAAATACAATCTTTTCAAAGAACTCGCAAATGTGAGTTTAAATACAACAATCTCACAAGACAGGTATTACTATCCACAGTTCACAAATAAGAACAATGAGGATCAGAGACATTAAGTGATCTACGAAAGTTTACCCAGTTAATCCATGGGATTCTAGGATGACCCAACTTTTCTGCATGATGCAGGAGTCACCTCACCTAAAAAACACTGGTATGAATGACTACCAATTCTTCTCCTAACAAAGTATAACAAGCAAGAGAAGAAAACGGGTGGAACATCAAAGTCAAAGAAGGACAGGGAAATAGAAAGCAAATATGTGAGCAGGAACAGAAGACAAATGGCATATGCAAGACGCAGCAATTTCTTGGTCAACGGTGCTCTGGGTCATTGGATCATATATAAAGCCGTTCACATGAATAATTGAGCTCAGGCGCATATAGAAGGAAGGCTGATCAGAAGATAGCGCAGTGTTTCTGAGGCTGCACATATTTTTATCTGGTTTGTGTTACCTGGTTATACAGGATAATCATATAATCTCCAAACTAACACATTTGGAAGAATAAACAACCAAAGAACTGCAATTGCATGCTTTTTAAAAGATATTCACTTATGGGGCACCTGCGTGGCTCAGTCGGTTGAGCTTCCAACTTCACCTTGGGTCATGATCTCGCAGTTCATGAGTTCGAGCCCTGCGATGGGCTCTGTGCTGACAGCTCAGAGCCTGGAGCCTGCTTCGGAATCTGTGCCTCCCTCTCTCTCTGCCACTCTCCTGCTCATACTCTGTCTCTGTCTCTCTCTCAAAAATAAATAAACATTGAAAAAAATGTTTAAGATATTCACTTATGGACCAACAATGTTGGACTAATTTCATAGGTAAAACAAGAACAAAAATGTTGTATTTAAAATATTTTTAGGGGCACCTGGGTGGCTCAGTGGGTTGCGTGTCCAACTCTTGATGTCAGCTCAGATCATGATCTCACAGTTGTGGGATCGAGCCCTGTGTTGGGTTCTGTGCTGGGCATGAAGCCTGCTTAAGATTCTTTCTCTCTCCTTCTGCTCCTTACCCTGCTCATGAACTGTCTCTCTCTCTCTCTCTCTTTTTCTGTCTCTGTCTCTCTAAAATTAAAAAAATAGAACTAAAAAATAAAATATTTTCAAATATGAAATAATCTTTAAAAATAACATTATTTCCGTGTTAAAGACTTTTCAAAACGAGTTTCCAAAATTAAGGAACTACATAAGAAGAAGAATTATTCTTGGTACATATACATTAGCTCTAATCAGTTTGTTAGCAATGTCTATTTTTAATATTATGCTACTGATGTTTTTTTCCAGAAAACCTATTTGTCCAATAGGGCTTCATAAAATTGCCTGCAACATTCTTCAAAGTTGTAGTTTATAGCCAACACATTTGAAATCTTTGATAACTTCAATTTATTCTTCTCTGGAGATGTTAGTCTTTTTAATTGAGACAATTGTCTCCTTACAGATGTTGAGATATCTGGTAAATCTAGAACAAGTTCTGCTAATTAGAGAGGATTCTCAATTCTAATTCTTTTGCTGAAAAATGTATAAGTATTTTGAAAGGTACTATCGTCTTGTTTCCATCTAGGTTCCTTAAGCAACTATTTTTACAGGATAAAATTCATTACATAAGTTCTCTGACCTTATGATTCTTTTGAATGGTTTTAACCAAATTTCAACACTGCCAAATTAAGCTCATTTCAAGTTTATTCTATTCCATCCTGACTTGATCCATCTCTTATGTCTAATTAGAGAAGTTTATAATCTACTGGAATAGAATAAACTTGAGGCGACCAATATTTGTCGTCCCAAACCCAAGCTTCATTTTTGTAATTGCAATTGGCAAAGAGCTTCAGGGGCTGAAATTCTGGGTGCTTCATTCCTTGCGTACTTTGAGTAAAACTTTCCAAGTGATTTTGAACAAAAAGCAAAAAACTTATTTACAATGACAATACTTTGGAGGGCACTTCGTTAATTAACACACTTCTGCAAAGGCTCAAACATTTAAAAAATCTGAGTCATGACTGAAACAACAGGAGAATCATACACTGCCAGGCGAAACTTT
>NW_027530632.1:834602-834856 GCF_008692635.1 Crocuta crocuta
CTGTTTTCCACATCAGATTTGTCACAGAAGTTTGTAATTCAGTGATTCTAAATGTGCATATGTATATGTAAATACACTTAAAAATGCTGACAGTTATGGCTACTCTTTCAATTGACACAGTATCGCGTAGTACAGATGCAATCATGAATTATATACGCTCCACATATATAATTTCAAGTGTATTTTCTGCTCCATGGGTTTCTTAATTTAGTAAGAACATTGTTTGGCCAAGATAATTATATTCAGCCTAAATT
>NW_027530632.1:834868-837088 GCF_008692635.1 Crocuta crocuta
ACCACCTAATTTTATCTTCAATATTGGCTTTTTCAACTGAATTTATAAATAAGCACTTTAAACTGAAGTGTTTTATCTTTATTTTTTAATATATTTTTTAATCTTTATTTATTTTTGAGACAGAGACAGAGAGCGAGCAGGGGAGGGGCAGAGAGAGAGGGAGGCACAGAATCTGAAGCAGGCTCCAGGCTCGCGGGGCTTGAATCCATGAACCGTGAGATCATGACCTGAGCCGAAGTCAGACGCTTAACTGACTGAGCCACCCAGGTGCCCCTGAAGTGTTTTACCTTTAACAATGACCTTCCGAAAGCTATACTTTGAATGCACACATATGATGAAAAAACTAAGGCATTACTGAAATTAACCAATTTCCTATTTGAAACATCTAATGTCACTGGTATAAAACTGGCATTGTTTAACCGTGTGCAAAGATTTTTGCTGCTAATGGAGCCGACCCGCTAACAGCTATCACTTTGCTCTTTGTACAGGCATTGGAAAACGTGGAAGTGAACTGACAATGAATGAAATTAGTTTAGAATTGGCATTGGATCTAATTGCAAAACCATGCTTCACAGAATGCCACGCAAACTCACCTTCTGCAGCTAACTTTTGAAACAGACGCTGGTGTTTTCTAAGCAGATTTGAGTCTTCTGGTTTTCGAATGGTCAGTGATATCACTATGACCTCTAGTTGGAAGATCAATGTTGACAAACATTTTTGGGCAAGTTACACATTCACCATCTTTTCTTTTTCTTGAGAAAGCAAATTTCACCAATTATTTACAAAACGTAAATTNTGTAGCAAGCGTGTTCTGTTTTTCCTTTGTTCTCCAGGACTGCTCAGTCTTCACTTCCCACACGATTTTACTTATAGTTGACCCACGGCGTCTCACATTTCCTACCGACCCTTTGAACTGGCAACTCTGTGCCACTCGTTGGCTGTGGCGTGGGCCACAGCACAAGGGGCTGATAGGTTAATTGACCCGCAGAGGGATTAGCATCAAATACACCAATCTGACCCTGGANAACCGACTGGGCCGCCCAGGCGCCCCAGTTTTACCTGATATTTAATGTATCTACTCCTCCTTTGTTGTCATTGTTAATATTTGCATAGCACACCTTCTTCTGACCTTTTACTTTCAACCCACTTACGTCATTGTATTTAAGGTAGATTTCTTTTGGATGTATTATAGTTGTATCATGGGTTTTTTAAGCCACTCTGCCAGTCTCTGTTTTTTAATTAATGTATTAGACGATTTACATTAAAGTAATAATCGACGTCTTACTGCCTTTTTATTATTTGCTTCTGTCTATTGCCTATACTTCTCATTCCTCTCTTTCTCCTTTCTAGCCTTCCAGTAGATTACTTGAATACTTTTAAGTTTTTATCTTGATTTATTTAACTTCTAATTACTCCAAAGAAAATGAAATACGTAGTTATAAATCTAACAAAACAGGGGCACCTGGGTGGCTCAGTCAGTTAAGCATCTGACTTCAGCTCAAGTCATGATCTCACGGTCTGNAACTATTTAAGAAAAAAATAAAAAGAGTAGAATGAATAAACAGAAAAAAAATCTAACGAAACGTGTACAGCATTTGTTTCCTGAAAATTACAAAAGGTCAATGAAAAAATAAAAAAAGAAGCAAATAAAAGGAGTGACATGTTGTGTCCATGGGTTGGAAGACTCGATATAGTAAAAATGGGAAATCTCCCTCTATTGATCTGCAGATTAATGCAATATTTATCAAAGTCCCAGCATGGATTTTTGTAGACCTAGAGAATCATATCCTAGGCTTATATGGAATCACACAAAAGCCAGAATGACTAAAACAGTCTTGGAAAGGAAGAATAAAGTGGGTAGAACCACTCTACTCCATGGCAAGCCTTACTCTATAGCTACAGTTGTCAAGACAGGGTAGCATTAGTAGAGGCAGAGGCACGCAGGTCAATGGAAAAGACTAGAAAACCCGGAACGAGTCCAACACAAAAATGCCCTACTGATCTTCGAAAAAGGTTCAAAAGCAATTTGTAATAAAGTATCTGAATCCACTTCTGATGGTTGAATGCTAACAGCTTTCAGGTAGCTCCTATGCCTTTCCTCTCCCTACCTGTATCTGGGCATGCTGAGAAGGAAGTCTGGACAGTCTCTCTTTTGGGACCTTCAGGAAAGGTGAAAACCTGCCCACACCTGGGAATTCTCACTCTGCCCCCACCCCTTAA
>NW_027530632.1:837184-838869 GCF_008692635.1 Crocuta crocuta
AGTAGGATTATGGGAGCTCTTTTCATACTTTCTAACTGTGCATGTGTGGGGTCATCAGTCGCAACATCTGAGCAGGTTTTGGGGGGGCAAGGCAATCCCGCTCACCGCAGAACAATCGTTGCTGTGGGCAGGATGGTGAAGCATATCACTACATACTTGTCAGAGTCGTTCGAATAAAAACTCGGTGACATTGAATGTCGGCAACGATACAGAGAAACCGGCTCTCTCGTACATCACTGGTGGGAATGTAAGATAGTACAGGCACTCTGGAAAAGGGTGTGGCAGTTTCCTTAAAAACTAAACACAAGCGGGGCACCTGGGTGGCTCAGCCGGCTAAGTGTCCGGCTTTGCCTCAGGTCATGATCTCATCGTTCTTGAGTTCAAGCCCTGCGTCGGACTCTGTGCTGACAGCTCAGAGCCTGCAGCCTGCTTCGGATTCTGTGCCTCCCTCTCTCTCCATCCCTCCCCTGCTCGCACTCTGTCTCTATCTCAAAAAATAAATAAACATTAAAATACATACATACATAAAAATAAAAACTAAACACATGCTTACCATACAACCCAGATCTTACATTCTTGGGCATTTTTCCCAGAGAAATGAAAACCTACGTCCACACAGAGCTGCTTTGTATTCAAATAGCCATAACATCTTTGTTCATGATAGCCCAAAGCTGGAGACAACTCCGTGTTCATCACTGATTAAAGAATAAACAAAATGTGGTACATTTAAAGTGTGGAATGGTATAAAAGGGAAAAGCCAACTCATACTTGCAGTACCTTTAATGGTTCTCAAGGAAATTATGCAGGAGGTGGGAGGGGGAGGCAATTCCAAACGGTTATTCCTGCATGATTCCATTTATATCACAGTTTCGAAATGACAAAATTATAGCGATGGAGATTAGTGATTGCCAGGGCTTGGATGGGAGGAGGGGAGGGGAGGGTAAAGGGCAATACAGGGAATCCTTGTGATAGAGCTCTTCTATATCTTCATTGTGGTGTGGTCACAGTATTNAGTCAGTTTAATGAGTAAATCTTCCTGAGTGAGCTTGCTTTCTTGGATCTCACTTTCCTGATTCAATTTAACAAACACACACACACACACACACACACACACACACACACAAAGAGGTATGTGCATAAAACCAGTGAGATCTAAATAAGGAAGATTGATTGTATCAACCTCAGTTTTCTGGCTGTGATATTGCAGCATAGTTACGAAAGATCTTCCCACTGGGGGAAACTGGATGAAGGATAAAACGATGTCTCTGTATGATTTCTTACAACTGCGTGTGAATACACAGTTATCACGAAAATAAAATCTTTTTTTAAAAACAACTCTCCCAATGTCTAGGTTAAACACACACGCACACACACACACACATACACACACATTCCAGTTTGGACAATAAGTTAAATGCCCACCCTCGTTATCCTCTCTAATACAACGAGTTTGTAGAAACTGCTGGTGCTACATCTCTGTGCTGCTGTTGACAAAGAGAAGTGGGGGGAGGGAAGCACTCGTGCTCATGAGGAGAAAGTCTGGAGGTCAATACCAAACTTAAGAGTGACTGGTGACGTGTCCTGCCTTGAGAGCTGTCACATGAGGTCCTCGTTGCGTTTTCTGTTTCCTGGAGCAAAGTAGTAGAGAAGCTGAAGGGGGAAGAGAAGGGGAGCCTTGCTATTCC
>NW_027530632.1:839125-839307 GCF_008692635.1 Crocuta crocuta
TCCCTTTTTTCTGGCTAATGAGTTTTTTTGACATTCAGAAGTGATGACACTTGGTGTTTTGGTCTTTCCCACTCTGTAGTCAAACACATTTTATATATATATATGTGTGTGTGTGTATATATATATGTATATATACACATACATATATATATATATATATATATATATATATATATATATAT
>NW_027530632.1:839477-841073 GCF_008692635.1 Crocuta crocuta
AGATCCAACAACCTCTCAAAGGCACGGTAGCATCTTTGTTGGTCAGAAATCTTCCGGAAATCACTTTCTCCAAATGCCCCAGACCCCAAAGATGTGCTGTTAGCTGAGAAGGTCGTTCTCCGCGCTGCTGCCCTTACTCAGCATGATTCACATGACACTGGCATTTGCGATCAGGATGTCAGCTCACCTGATTCATTTAGATAATGCGCCACGTTAGCGGCCAGTTACGAGGAGAACGTGATCATTGCTTTGATGACAATAACTGAAAGCAATTGTGTCAAGGTCTAGGATATTACATTCTCCTTGGCGAAGCATGAAGAATCTATCACTTGTAAATTTTAAGAAATCGGGCTGCGTGTGACTTACAATTTCCCCTCGGGCCTGCTCCTCCCTCCTGCGCTGTTCTCCAGGTCCCATAATGGCGTTAGCCACTGTCTCCTTCTGCCTTCCTCAGCTCTGCCCAGTGTGAGCCCGAGAGACCTTCACCCAGTTCTGCTGCATTCCCAGCCAGAGAGCAACAGGAAACTCTGCCACCAAGTAAGTCGGAAGTCACTAGTACAAGCATCGATCTCATGTCCTGAGTATCTTTAGCTGTAGAACTGAGCTTTTCCAGTACTTTCGGCTTTCGCCCAACCCCTTTGGACTCGGCACATCAGATCTCTATCTGCCAGCATAGGGACAAGTCTCTAGACCTGGTGACTTTCTCTTCTTCTTGGTAATTTTCCCATTCATGAGCTTACACACACACACACACACACATACACCCTAAATACAGCGAGGGTCTCGTATTGTTCTTTTTAGTTCCCTCTTCTTTGAACCAAGATTTCACACAAAAATTGCTCTTAGTCCCTATTAATTAAATGTATTGACTAAAGGCCATTTCAAACAACGTCCAGTGGAACAGAGAAAGGAGCAAATTGCTCTTGCAAGTCCGATTCTGCTCACAAACCTGGAAGAGCTGTTGGGATGAGAGAAGAAAGAAACGAATTCATTGGAAAGGGTGAAACTTACAATACAGATATAAGCAAAACAGAAGGGCCACCGCTAACATAAAACCACAGGATGATAATTCATGGGGCCCTACAGATTAAATAAAATGTACCCCAGAGTTCAAACTGTTGGAATAAAGTATTTGCCAAAGTGGATAAATAGGATTCTTCCCTCCCACATTTATTTTTCATGTGGAAAAAGCCACCTTGAGTCAGAAAGTTTGGACAAAGCAAGTGACCTCCTTATTCCACTCCTCCCCCAAAAAATGGATATTAATCTGAAGTTGACTAAAGCAGGAAGCTGTAGAAAGCAACAGATGTCATGATGAATATTCCATTCAGCTTACTTACCAGCTGGAAGCTAATGTAGTTAAAACATCCAGGTTTCCAAAAGGCTGGGAAAATACTGACTCTGAAAGGTGAAAGCTCCTTGTCTTCATTGAGTGGAGGCAACCCATAGGCCAGCCAGAACCTGACCAATAGCTCCTCAAGCGAGAAAATTCTTACTGTAGTCTTTAGTTCTGCTGTCGAAGTATGAACTTCTGCCTCAGTTCACAACCTTATAATTTATCAAAAACCAAGTGCCTGGCAGAGTAGAGAAGGCACC
>NW_027530632.1:841178-841507 GCF_008692635.1 Crocuta crocuta
CCGAATTTATATTGCTCAGCCTCCAGCCAAAGGGCTCCTGAAGAGCCTCTGAATGGGCTTTAGGGAATCTCTTCACATTATAAGCAAAAATGTGACCTTATGTGCATTTTTCTGAAAAGAGGGTCCAAAAAATCCCAACAGATTCTCAGAGGAGACCCTGACCCTCAAAAAGGTCGACACCATTAGACTAGCTGTAAAGAGACTCCATGACTCCTCTGTTATTACAATTTCAAGGAGAAGTGAGCCATGAACTTGAATTTAAACCTGAGCAAGATCTAAATTCACAGCTCCAGCTCCAGAGGGAATTTACATGCTGTCTATACATCTAG
>NW_027530632.1:841521-847148 GCF_008692635.1 Crocuta crocuta
ATCCTGGGGACTTCTCTGGACTCCATTGCTCTTCGTTCTAAAGAAACAATGTGAAATGGACATTTGCAAGATGTGGCCTGTACCAAATACATTCCTAGCACCCATGACCACCACTGTGACCTTCCATTTCTCAGAACTCTCTGACTCCAGTGCCATCGGGAGAAATGGAGTGAGTGAATAAAGGGAAGATGAAGGGGTTACCTGTGGGGTTTTGGAGGAGGGAATAAAGCTGAAAGGAAAAATTGGCTGGGAAGGAAAGCACCGGGCGGGGGGCAGGGGGAGAATGAACAAGTAAAGAAAAGAAAAAGCATGGAAAAGAGAAAAAATATGGATGGGAGGGCAGAAACTGACATAAGGAATGAAAAGTACAAAACACTACCAAAGGGACACCTGGGTGGCTCAGTTGGTTGAGTGGCCAACTCTTGATTTTGGCTCCAGTCATGATCCCTGGGTCATAGGATCAAGCCTCATGTCAAGATCTATGCTGAGCATGGAGCCTGCTTGAGACTCTTTCTCTCTCTCTCTCCCTCGGCCCCTCCCCCTGCTTGTGTGCTCTCTCTCTAAAATAAAATTTAAGGGGCACCTGGGTGGCTCAGTTGGTTGAGCGTCTGACTTTGGCTCAGGNTCTCTGACCCTCTCTCGCTTGCACTCTCTCTCTCTCTCTGAAAATAAATAGATCAACTTTTTTAAAAAAGTGCTCCTAAATGTAATTAACAAGTATGACTATCACCAAATAAGAGTCCGTGTTATAGATAATATGATGGACCCTAGGTCTCTTGGTAACAGCCAAGTTGAACAAGCTTACACAGCTGGCCAGAGAAAGTGTGGCACACAGCCTTTGGTGTAGACCATGGTCCACTTATAAAGAGATAGAGGAGACGAAGTGAGGGGGATGTTGAGAGGTACACTGTCATCCAGCTGAAAGTTGTCCCAATGACAGTTCCATGGAGTCGTTTCTAGGCCGTTGGNTGCGTGGGCCAGTGCGGGTTAATGTGGGGGGGGGGGCTTTTCCTGGTGCGAGAGGTGTCACCTGCTTTCATATATATCAGATGTCTGCAGTGTGAACAGCACCCCCCCAAACGTGATGCCTTGTTCAGTGCATAGCCTAAATGCCCATAAATGGATGCTTTGACAATAACCGTTAGAAGGACGATAACGTGACTGGCAGGCACAAACACCAGGCAGTATAAGACAAGACCCATAATCTTCAACAGCCTGCAACAGCTATTGTTCGGTTAAGAAGCTCGACGAAGGGCATATTATAGCTAAGAAGGGATGGAGACAAGATTCATTCCTAAACTGGGAAGATTCTGTGGCCTTAGCTCCTTCCCCTCCCCCACGACAGCGCTGCCTTTCTTTCTAGGAGAAACCACCCTCCAGAGAGGATATTCACTGGGGTACCACAGTAGTCTCCTGGTTGGGGCGCTTTTTGTATGTGCTTTGGGATGAGAGCTTATTAGATCCCAGAGAAGATTACCAAGTTTCTGACTTGGCTTGCCACCATGTGAGACGGGCTTAGGAAAAGGGAAATGTAGACTTTGGTAGTGGGATATGCACACAAACTTACACCAACAAGGTGATTTATCCTGTTGATGGAAAGTTTAACCCTGACCTTGAGCCCAAGTCGGTGAATGAGACTGGCCCTAAGGCCTGCCTAGCCCCTTGAAAGCTTTGGGAGCTGGGGGTTACAGCGTCTCCCCGTCTTCTGCTTTCTGCACCAGAATTACAGCCAGCCTTGACCAGTGGCTCCAACTTTGCCTGAACCTGGCACGTTTACAAGATTCAGACTTCGCTTCAGAACTCAGTGGTTCAAGGGCTCCATCTTGAGGCACGTTCTATTTCTGTCAGCGCCTCTGAGTTGGGGAAGAAATGCGAAGCAGGATTAGGAAGTCTGCTGCATCGCACGGTGACCTGCATTTGCTCAATGTTTTCTTCAGTCTTCGCAGCAGCCTTTCAAGCTGTAGAACAACAACGGCGCTTTGAGCAGACACGGCGAGCTCCTCTTTACAAACGATAGCTCCTCCTACAAATATATTTCGCTTTCAACAATAATCATGGTATGAAAGTCAGTTTTTATTTGTTTGCTTGGGTTTACAGGAAGTTGTTTTCTCCAGTAGTTGGGAGTTTACAGAAGCCACACCATTAGGAATGTGGAGATGAAATCGACACAGACCCTAGGGCTGAGCCTCCTTTCGTAGGATCCTACCTCCAAGGGATCGACCAGAAAGGCAAGCTATGATTCAGCCTCCCGGATATAGACTGGCCGGCTTCATGGAAGCAAGCCCTTGGACCAACTAAGTGCCCCACTGGGCTCCCAGACCCCCCAGTCCATTAGCTAAGCCCATGTCCTACCAGCCAAGTGCTCTCTGTGTCTCCAACTTGAGACCGAAGAAGTCGACACCAGGAGGCTTTCCACCTGAGAAATATTCTGGGCCTTTCCAGTCATGCCAGGGTTCCAAAAGACCCCCAACATACCAAGCATCTTCATTTTCCATGCTTTCCGCCACATTGTGGCTTCTGGATGAGTCATCACTACCCTCACCCCCACCCCTTCCACCGCCATCAACTTTACAATTTACTTGGTGAGTTCCCACCCAACGTTTCAATTTTTTTTAATGTTTATTTTATTTCTGTGTGAGAGAGACACAGAGCATGAGCGGGGGAGGGGCAGAGAGAGAGGGAGACACAGAATCGGAAGCAGGCTNTTTTTTTAATAATATGAAAGAAAGAAAGAAAGAAAGAAAGAACTCGGTTTTCTTAAGAATATCAATTTTTTCTTTCTCCTACCCCTTCCCAAACTCCAAACAGCTACCCCGTGGAAAGAGAACCACTTCACAAAGGCTGATTGTGAACTTTTGTGGCTGCATTTTTTTCATACAAAGTGGGAGACAAAATAAAGACAGGAATGGCGGAATTCCTTATCTATCTAGGGCTCCAAATGCAATCCTTCCCCCCTTTCACCCTCACCCACAGAGCCAATCAGTTGCCAATAGAAGCACTGCTGTTTCGGCCTTCCAAATTTCTAGAAACTTCCAAACTTTCAAAGTTCTAGAACTTTCTCCCACCTGCATTCGCTACACTGGTCCAGAGCAGCATCCTCTTTCACCTGGAGTATCGCACAGCGCGCTACCTGCTCTCCCCACTGCCGGTCTGGGGCGACCTTTCTAAACCAGCGATCTGAGTGTTATTCCCCTAATGAAAAATCCCGTCAGTAACCTCCCGTTGCCTTTCGGATAAGGTCTAAAATCCTCAACTTGGCCTACAAAGGCCCTTTGTGACCTCACCCAGCCTTGCTCCCCAGCCCCCCCTCCAACAACAGCCCCTGCTCCTGCCAAAAGCCATTGCTTTGTCACAGCATTTCCTCTCCCCNCGATGCGGGGCTCGAACCAAGGAACTTCAAGTTCATGACCTGAGCTGAAGTCAGAGGCTTAACCCAGGCGCCCCACCCCCAGGCTCATTTTCATTCTCTCTCCCTCTCGCCCTTCCTCCCTCCCTCTCCTATTCCAGTGGCATCTTCAGCAGTGGCTGTGTCCCTTCATGGCCCCAGCTGTTGGGGGGTGGGGTGGAGTGGCCTCTGCCATGATTTCAGACCCCCAAAGTGATCCCGGCTCATGGGCTCTACCCACGCTGTCTTTTGCATCGTCCTTTCAGCCGTCGGGATGCTTCTTCAATTTGCTCCTTCTATTCTACTAACACTTTTGTAATTTAATCCCCACTATGAAATTCTTTCATTAAGCTGCCTGGTGTAATTTCTTTTTAACGGACTAGCCTCTGACTGACATCATTACTGAAACTATTTCCTTACATCTAGAACGCTGCCTGACACCCGTGTCTATCAGAGAATATCTATATTAAGCACACAGGTTTGGGATAAATCTCACTGAACAGAGACTGAAGCCTATGTGAAAGGACAAGCTGCAGAAGGAGTGCAAAATCCTAGGTTTGCAGAGAGAAGAAAGGACGTCGAACACGAAATGAATACTGCCTTGTGCCAAAAAGTTTGAAAACCAAAGTTCGTTGCAACTGACAGGCTCTAATCTGAAAAGTAGAAATGCTGAAAGGGGACCCGGGTGGAAGGGAGCGGCCGACAGTGGTATTGAGAAAGATTTTTCTGGAAATAGCAAATTCTTAAACCGATGACTTCCAGGAGAGGGGTAACTTTCAGCCGGGCACTGTGAAGCAAGACCCAGGCAGAAGGTGAAAATGCCGTCGGCTAAACGGCAATTCTCAGCGGACTCCAGGAAACTCCGTTCCTACAGAGAACAATGCAGGAATAATAACCTGTCCCCTAGAACCGTGGGGAAGCCATTCACAAGAGCCTGAAATAAAACAGAGCATGAGAAGCAGCTGAAACTCTGAAAGCCAAAAAATAAATGTAGGTGGATAATAAAGAACAAGAAGAAACCCATGCACTTGGATCTTAAAAAGCAGCTTATTTGCATTTTTATTGTGCAAAGATTGCTTTTAAAATTTTGTTCATTTGGACCCCTGTGAAGTGTGATTGTTAATAATTTCATTTAAGGGGCGCCCGGGTGGCTCAGTCGGTTCAGCGTCCGACTTAGGCTCAGGGCACGATCTCACGGTTCGTGGGGTCGAGCCCCGTGTCGAGCCCTGCGTCGGGCTCTGTGCTGACAGTTAGCTCAGAGCCTGGCGCCTGCTTCAGATTCTATATCTCCCTCTCTCTCTGACCGTCCCCTTCTCACGCTGTCTCTCTCTCTCTCTCTCTCAGAAATAAATAAAACACTAAAAAAATAAATAAACAATTACCTTTCAATGTAGTGGAAGTTATACATGTTCATTGTATGGAAAAGAGAGTTCAGCATTTTTAAGACCATCGGCCATTTATTAACCAAACAATCAATATTTAAACATTTTCCTAAGACTAAGGACATAAGAAAATATTCATGATTCATTGATAAACTTAAATAAGTAGAGCCTGAGACAAGGACTAGACGACAATTTATTTAGGAATGATTGCTAGAAGCAACAATGTGGCAAAGGGGAGGGCGAGATGAAGAAATAAGAAAAACCAGTGGAGAGTCCATTATTGACCTGGTTATCTCTGTGGGCAAGGGAGGCTCAATACCATTGGGGAGCCTCTTAGAAACCATTTAGAATAGTGTATCCTTCTGAAGGACAGAGGTTGAAGTATTTACCTACCAACTCCCATCCCCCCTGGTTAACTCGCTCAGGGGAGTTACCTCTGCATGGAATGAGCAACTTTCTGTGGCTTCTGAAAAAGCCCTAATACGGAAAGAACTCTCCAGATCATTGAGGTGGAAAGTGAGCCAAGGAGATGTGACACAAGGCACAAAATAGTACGTGGGACAGCATGCCCCTTGCACCATCCAGATATTTTCAGTCCAGATGAGGTGCACTGTCGCTAATTCTTCAAGGCGGTGGCCAGCTGTAGTCTCTCATAAAAGACTGAAGACGAGGGGCGCCTGGGTGGCTTAGTCGGTTAAGCGTCCGACTTTCGCTTAGGTCATGATCTCGCGGTTCGTGGGTTCGAGCCCCGCGTCGGGCTCTGTGCTGACTGCCAGCTCGGAGCCTGGAGCCTGTTTCAGAGTCTGTCACTACCTCTCTCTCTGACCCTCCCCTGCTCACGCTGTCTCTCTCTCTCTCTC
>NW_027530632.1:847311-851111 GCF_008692635.1 Crocuta crocuta
GTCATCGATATTCATTATCACAGTCCTTCGCCACGTGTCCCAAAGTTCCTTCACTCCCAGTCATAAGTTAAACCGACCTAGATCGCTTGTCAAGAAAAGTAACTAAGCGTTTTTTAATTGTGGGATTTAGATGTTCCGTGAACTCAAGTTGGTCTCGCCCGGGAATCCCTGATTAGTGGCGATCTGCTGTAGGGTCTCTTGCACTGACCGAGTGTAGGCAAAATGGCAACATGAACACACACTACCCAAGATTTAGACGGGGGTATTGGGAAAAGCGAATTCTGGGATATCATACGCTCTGTCTCAAATAGAATGAGAAGCTGCAATGATAATATATGACATGATTATTACAAGAAGTTTGGCATTAAGTATCAAATTATCCTAATTCACATAACAAAATGAGCTTCAGTGGACCCCATTCACCATGGACAAAATTAAAGTTAAAGCCTCCAGGATAGGAGTTATCTGAACAAATACCCTACTGCAGATGACCAATTTGGGTTATTTTTTCTTCCCAGATCAAAAACATCTCTTTCTGGGTTAACATTATCAGGATCATAACTCTTAAGTGGCAGTAAACAGGGACCCGGAGAGTCACTGTACAGTCTCCAAATTAAATGGCAAGCCTGTTTGAACAAGATTTAAAACACGAGAAAAATCCAAACATGCCATCCACACCAGGTACATCAACTTTGGGCAGAAAGGGTTCAAAGCCAAGCACTGTGTAATTGTGTCCGCCACACCTGTCCGAGTGGTGTTTGCACTCCCATGTACTGCTTTTTGGCCCAAGAGGCCTTAAATCAGACATTTATGATATTGACGAGCCCTACTGGCTTCTGTTCTTGCTGCTCCGTGAAACCTTCCAAAGAAAATTCTGCCTCGTGAGTGAAACTTATCACTAAGAAGAAAGCTCAGGGCTGGCGATTTGTCACCAATATATTTCTCACCATGAATAACTCCATTCACTTGCCAGTTTCTAATTCAGAATCATGGGAATAAATCACTTTGACCTTGATCACCCCAGGTAATAAATCTGACTTTTCAGACCCCTGCGCATCTATGTGCATCGCCTATTTATTTCCTCATTTCCTTTCTCACCTCATACTACATAAATGTACTGTTTATGTGCTCGATTCATAAGAATTCATGCGGCATATGGTCAGAAACACAATAGAATATTTGAAGTAAAGGTATTTGGTTGCAGTAGCAGTGCTTTATTAAAGCCTTTAAAGATCTTTAGAAATACCTATATCAAAATTATGCTATGCCTTCCCACAGAACTCTAAGGTGGCACTAATAAATATTATAAGCTTCTTAAATTCTATGCCATTTAAAAGGAGTGACAAGTTATTTCCTATAGAGTTNAATAGCCATCACTCAACGTTATAGATCAGTGAGAGAGAGGATGGTCTTTTTAACTAATTATACTGAAACAATGGGATAGCCATAGGGAAAAAAAAATGGATTGGACTCTTTATTTTTAAAAAATATCCAGAAGGACAGCAGTTCTAAATGTGAAAGATAAACCAGTAAATCTCTCCAGAGGGAGACATAGGAGAACATCTAGGAATTGGCCAAAAATTTCATCAACAGGGCATAAAACGCACTATCCCTGGAAAAAAAAAAAAAGATAAACAGAATTATATCAAAATTAAGAACTTCGATTTATCAGGAGACCATAAAGAGAGTGAAAGGGCAATGGACATAATGGGAGGAGTTATTCACGATACATGAATCCAAAGAGGACTTGTGCTCTGAATAAAAAACCAATAAGAAAAACACAGACAAGCTAATAGCAAATTAGGCAAAATACTCAAAAAGACTTTATTACAGAGGCTATCTAAGTGACCACAAAAGGGGTTCGGGGGAGACAAAATGCTCAACCTCCGTTTTTTCTACGAAATGCAAAGTAATACCATAATGGGCGTGCTTCTGACTCCAGCCAAGATGGAGTAAGTCCGCTAAAGCCTCTCCTACTGATTACAACTAAAAATGCCGGACAGGGGTGCCTGGGTGGCTTAGCCGGTTGAGCGTCTGGCTCTTGGCTTCTGCTCAGGTCCGGATCTCACAGCCCATGAGTTCGAGCCCTACATCAGGCTCCACGCGGATGGTGTGGAGCCTGCTTTGGATTCTCTCTCCCTCTCTCTCCTCTCTCTCCCTCAAAATAAATAAATAGGCTTTAAAAATGTTGGACAAAATACTGAGGACTGAAAAGCAAACAAGAGTACGAGGAATAAAAAAAAGTCCAAACTTGGAGAAGTGATTCATACAGGGGTACATTTCTCGTGTTTTCCCTTTCTTTGTTCTTACCGCACTGCTGTGAGGGAAGGCCCGGGTCAGGAAGCTATGAAGAGGCACCAATATAAACAGCTGAAACTCAGAAAGGAGGCCCATCCTTCTGGCCAGAGGAACTGGGAGAAAGAAGTCCATTGGTCCAAAGAAGGAAAAAGCTCTTTTTGGTCTCTTTTCTCTTGCACCTTTGTTCGCTCCAAAAGCAGGTCCCAGTTACAGGTCTGCACTGCACTGGCAGGAGGGCTGGGTAAAACCCTACGATAAATCCCAATTTTCTGGCCACAGTGACCAGGAAAGGGCCCCCTGAGAGGCAGAAAGGGCAGAGGGGTCTCAGAGAGAAGAGAACTGGAGAAGAGATCCCCGAACTCACACGAGCCCTGGGCTCACACATGCATTTTGCCCCCATAGGAGAGACCCAAAGAAGCAGAGTAAACCCTTTGAGAAGTGAACTATACACCACTCCACTGCCAAGTCTCGACCTCACCCCGAGTAGCACGTATGAGGGATAAACCAAAAGAGGCACAGCAAAGGCTTTGCGAACCAGACTCATTGGCCCCCGCTCATCTGGTGAGATAAAACTGGCAGCCTGAATCTGAGTTAATTACACGCCAGACAAAATAAATCAACTTTCTCCAGAGAATTATAACAAGATCCAGAGGCTGTACAACAAACTGTTCAAAATGTCCAGGGTAAAATAGAAAATCACAAAAATTTTAAAATGTCATCCATTCTCAACAGATGCCGAGCCCACCATGCTCCAGATCATGGAACTATTAAAGACTTAAAGCAACTGTTATAACTGTGCTCAGTAAAATGAAGGCAAACCCATTTGACATGAATGCCAACAGACACAGGAAAAGATGCTCAACTTCACTCAGCATCGGGGAAATACAAATCAGAACCACAATGGGATACCACCTCACACCCGTCAGGATGGCTAACATGAACAACTCAGGCAACAACAGATGTTGGCGAGGTTGCGGAGAAAGAGGCACCCTTTGGCACTGCTGGTGGGAATGTAAACTGATGCAGCCGCTCTGGAGAACAGTATGGAGTTTCCTCAAAAAACTAAAAATAGGGAGCGCCTGGGTGGCTCAATCAGTTAAGGGTCCGACTTCGGCTCAGGTCATGATTTCACAGCTGGTGGGTTCGAGTCCCGAGTTGCGCTCTGTGCTGACAGCTCAGAGCCTGGGGCTTCCTTCCAATTCTGTGTCTCCCTCTCTCTCTCTCTCTCTCTCTCTCTCTCTCTCTCTGGCCTTCTCCCACTTGTGATCTCTCTCTCCCAAAAATAAATATAAAATATAAAACATAAAAAAAAGAGACTAAAAATAGAACTGCCCTACAACCCAGCAATTGCACTACTATGTATTTATCCAAAGGGTACAAAAATGCTGATTCAAAGTGGTACACGCACCCCAATGTTTATAGCAGTGCTATCAACAATAGCCAAAGTATGGAAAGAGCCCAAATGTCCATTGACTGATAAGTGGATAAAGAAGATGTGGTAT
>NW_027530632.1:853356-856040 GCF_008692635.1 Crocuta crocuta
TTTTAATGTTTTATTTGTTTCAGAGAGAGAGAGAGGCAGCATGAGCAAGGGAAGGTCAGAGAGAGAGGGAGATACAGAGTCTGAAACAGGCTCCAGGCTCTGAGCTAGCTGTCAGCACAGAGCCCGATGCAGGGCTCGAACCCATGAGCCGTGCGATCATGACCTGANAGTTGGACGTTTAACTGACTGAGCCACCCAGGTGCTCCGATTTAAGCACTTTATTAAAAAAAACAAATAATCATACTGGAATAAAAGATAGGGGGAAATCATATGCTATTTGTAAGAGACAAGCCCAAAACAAAATGATAAAAAATGTAAAACTTGTGGTACCTCAGTGGCTCAGTCGGTTAAGATACTGACTTTTGGCTTAGGTCATGATGTCACAGTTTGTGAGACTGAGCCCCGTGTTAGGCTCTGGCTGAAGGCGTGGAGTGTGATTGGGATTTTCTCTCGCTCCCTCTCTCTCTGTCCCTCCCCTGCTCATGTTCTCTCTCTCTCTCAAAATAAACATTTAAATTTTTTTTTAATGTTTTATTTNAGTCGGACGCTTAACCCACTAAGCCACCCAGGCACCCCTCAAAATCAACATTTAAATAAATAAATAAATAAATAAATAAATAAATTGAAGAAACTTTTAAAACCAAAAAGATTCTTCAACTTCTTAGAAGCTGAAGAATTTCAACTCTCTTCAATTCTTGGGTCAAATAGAAAATCAAACATTATTTACCAACCACTTGGAAAATAATGAGAGCTAGTCAAAAGATCAGAAGAAGCAAAGCAAAGAAAATGGCCAAGCAATTTATTGACATANGTTAGGCGTCTGACTTTGGCTCAGGTCATGATCTCGCCATTTGTGGGTTTGAGCCCCGAGTCGGGCTCTGTGCTGACAGCTTGGAGCCTGGAACCTGCTTCAGATTCTGTGTCTCTCTCTCACTACCCCTCCACCCCCTCGCTCTCTGTCTCTGTCTGTCTCTTTCAAAAATAAATGAAAAAAACATTTAAAAAATTAAAAATAGACTTACCATATGATCTAGTAATTCCACTACTGGGTATTTACCCAAAGAATATGAGCACGCTAATTCGAAAGGAGATATGCACCTTATATGCATATGGAATATTGCTCAGCCATAAAAAGAGAGTGGAATCTTGCCATTTGCAACAACATTTATGGATTTAGAGAATATAGTGCTAAGTGAAATAAGCCAGTCAGAGAAAGACAAATACCATATAACTCCACTGCTATGTAGAATTTAAGAAGGGAGCCAAATGAACAAAAGAAATAAAAAGAGAGAGAGGCAAACCAAGAAATAGACACTTAACTATAGAGAACAGATGGTCACCAGAGAGGGGTGGGAGGGATAGGTGAAATAGGTGAAGGGGACTGAGAATACACTTACGTTGGGTGCCTGGGTGGCTCAGTCAGTTAAGTGTCTGACTTCGACTCAGGTCATGATCTCGCAGTTCATGAGTTGAAGTCCGTGTTGGGTGAGCACGAGTCCAGCTTCAGGGTTGAGCTCAAGCCCTGCTTTCAGTGAGCCCCGTTTTCTCTCTCTCTCCCTCTCTTTCTGCCCCTCCTTCACTTGTACCCTCTGTCAAAAAAAATTAAAATTAAAAAAAGAATACACTCATCTTGATGAACACTGAGTAATATATGGAAGTGTTGAATCACTATATTGCACACCTGTAACTAATACGATGCTGTACATTAACTACACTGGAATTCAAATAAAACTTAAAAAAATAAATTTAAAAATTTAAAAAACCCCTACAACCAATTTTTAAAAAAGAAGTATTAGTGGCTAATAAATGAAATTACCCCATCCCAGTAATAATCAAAGAAGTGTACATTAATGTAAAATAATAATGTATCTCTTTACATATCAATCTTGCAAAAATTAGAAGTCAGATCCCATTTGGTNCTTGGAGGTAATGTGAAGTGGTAAAATGTCATGAGGGGGAAATTGGGAATTAATATACATCTATGATATATTGAAAGGGAAATCAATTTTCAGAACATTATGTATAATAAAATACTTATAATATGTAGGTCATATATATTTGTATATATGTCTAATGTGTGTAAATATAAATGCACACATACACATATGTTAGCAAATGCATAAACATAGATCTGGAAGGGTATATAGCAAATCATTTTATCTCTGGATGAGGAAAGGGTATGACAGAGAAGAAATACAAAAAAAGTGACTTTTAGTTTTCTCTTTCACATATGTGTATGTGTTTGCAATTTTTATAATGAATACATTTTGGCTTAGGGAAAAAATTAAGCTATTACAATCAATACACTACTCAAAAAAACATTTACAGGCTGATTCCAATATTCAGAGACACAACTTATGGCTTTAATTGTCTTATTGTTAAACAAAAACAGGATAAAACAAAATTGAACTAAAATTTAACACAAGGAGTCATAAAAATCACAAGTAAACAAAAAATCAAGTTATCCAAAAGAAAAAAAAATTAGGATGGAAAAAAAATCCAAATGAGAATTAGAACAAAGAAAACAGAATTGCTAAGTAAATCAAAGAACTGCTAAGTAAATTAAAGAAAATCCAATAAAGTAGACAAAATTAGGAAAAAATACTGCAAACACAGAAACGTACTATTAAATAAGGATGAAGATATAAAACCTGACATACCAGAGATAAAATAAACCAGCAGAG
>NW_027530632.1:856141-857829 GCF_008692635.1 Crocuta crocuta
CAGATCTTATAGTACTTTATAAAATATTAATGTACTTTATTCATATGTTGCACTACATATAGCTTTTCATCTACAGGTTGCCAAGGTTCTGGTATACTCAGATCAGTCATTTTTATGTTTCTTAATACTTTTAAAGCTTTGATTACATATATGCCTTTTTTAAGCATAAAATCATTTGATTAAATGCTCAGAAATGCGTGTAATTCTTATCGAAATGTCTCTGTACAAATGGATTTTTCAGTTACTCATTCTAAGCTTAATTTCAAAGAGATTAAGTAAATCAGTGCTCTGAAATGCAGGCATCTCACGGGCATCTCATAGAAGTCTCAACCTTCCTGGCACTTCCAAAGTCATGTTTATAAACTAGAAAGCCCATCAGATGCTCTCCAGTTGAGCAACTAGAATAGTCACGTGAGAAACACACCCACCTTGGGGAGCGTGGGTGACTCAGTCCGTTAAGTGTCCACCTCTTGATTTCAGCTCCGGTCATGATCTCACGATGGTGAGATGGGAGTCCAGCATCGGACACTACATGTGAAGCCTGCTTAAGGTTCTCTCTCTCCCTCTACTCCTCCCCTGCTCACGCTCTCTCTCTCTCTCTCTCTCTCTTTCTCTCTCAAAAACAAAAACCGCACAAAATTCAAAAAACACATCCACCTATTTGTTGGGTAAAACACTGCATATAAACAAGATATAGAAGAGTGGGGTCAACATCACGATGGCATAAGATATTCCTCCTTTATGTCCCCTTTTTTAGTGATTAATTCTGCAGCCATCCATGACCGAAAGTGCCTCTGTGGGGGTGGCAGGATCCAGCACGATACGCCAAGGGAACCAGNGTGGACGAAACCTGTTCTCTCCAGCAGCACCCAGGCTACTGAGATGGGACCCCCAGGGCTGGGAGGGGGGAGGGAAGAGGTCAGGAAAGAGGCAGATAAGAATATCAGAGGGCATTAAAGGGACGCAGCTCCTGCTGACTGTACCCAGGACTTCAGCACGAGCCTCCGGGACAACCTCACTCAATGGTCCCACCAACGGCCCATGGGCGCCCCCAGCATCCCAAGTGCTAAACCCATACCTCCACACACTCTGGGGCTAGCTCCCTGTATGTGCTGCAGAGCGCGGTGGGGAGAGCAAGCTCCAGGAAACGGAATGCTCTCAGAAGAACAGAATATGGAAAACAGTATGGAGGTTCCTCAAAACATTAAAAATGGGATTACCGTACAAGCCAGCAATCGCACATTGGGGTACACGTGCAAAGGAAATGAAAACAGGATATTGAAAAACATCTGCACCCCTATGTTCATTGGAGATTCATTCACAATAGCCATGATATGCAAACAATCTATAAACCTGTCAACAGATGAATGGATAAGGAGATGTTATATATATAAATGACATTATATGTATAATGATGTTATATATAATGATGTTATATACATAATGATGTTATACATATAATGATAATACATATATATATACATATAAAATGAAATATTATTCAGCCATGAGAAGGAAGGAATCCTACCCAGTGAGAACATGGATGGACTTTGAGGGCATTATACTAAGTGACATGTCAGAGAAAGACTACCGTATAATCTCACTTGTATGTAGAATCTAAAAAAGCTAAACTCATAGAAACGGAGTGGAATAGTGGTTTCCAGAGGCTCGGGGGGGGGTGGGGGGAA
>NW_027530632.1:857835-861655 GCF_008692635.1 Crocuta crocuta
ATTGAGGAGATACTATTTAAGGTTAAAAGTTTGCAACTAGTAGATAAATAGGTTCTACTGGAGATTGAGTGCACAGCATAGTAATTTTAGTCAACGATACGGTATTATAAATTTCAAACTCACTAAAAGATTAGATCCTAACTGTTCTCACCACCAAAGAGAAATGATAATTATGTGATGGGACAAAGGTGTTAGCTCACACTACGGTGGTGATCATACTGCGATATGCAAATTATATCAAATCAATATGTTGTGCACAGTAAACGTACACAATGTTACATGTCAATTATATCTCAATAAAAAAAGAAGTTATAAAAAGATACACATGTTGTTGCTAATGAATTTGAAAACCACGATGATGTAGGTAATAAACATAGACTGTTTATATAGACTTCCTGATTGATAGGCCTATTGCTGCTTATGGACCAAGCGACACTTTCGTCATTTCTGGATCGCCACAAGGCTGCAGCACAGTTAGGGGGGACGATCATGCACCTTCAATAAGCCCTCAAGATCGTGCACCCCTGAGAATATCAGGAGACAGTAGTAGAGTAGGGTACCCAATAAAGTAGGGTATCTATTAGGGTGCCCGGTAGAAGATATGCACGGTGATGTGATACCATCAGGAGCTTCCAGGCAAAGGGTATTCTTATCAACAAGGAGGCGACTGAGCACAGGGATTCTCAGAAATGACTGGGGACGCATGGGAGTGTGGAAAGGCAGGATGGACACGTGTCCTCTACTTCAGTAGGTGGAAGCTACAAACCAAGGAAAGTGAAGTATTATTGAGATTGTATTTGTACTCACAAACAAATGGTCGAAGGATATTAAGGTTCCTTAGCATAAATGAAAACCAAGACATGATAAAGGAAATGACTGATAGAAAGGATTACACAAACACTTTCTGGGGCACTGGGGGGCTCAGTCAGTTAAGCATCCAGCTCTTGATTTTGGCACAGGTCATGATCTCACAGTTCGTGAGACAGAGCCTTGAGTTGGGCTCCGTGCTNTTGGCTCAGGTTATGATCTCACATTTCATAAAATTGAGCCCTGAGTTGGGCTCTGTGCTGAGAGCATAGAGCCTGCTTGGGATTCTCTTAATTTCCCTCTGCCTCTGCCCCTGTCCTACTCTCTCTCTCTCTCTCTCTCTCAAAAATAAATACATTTAAAAAAATTAAACAGTTTTCTGTGCTAGGAAAATGACAAGTGGAAAAATATTTTGCAACATCAATAACAAAAGTGAATAGGGCACCTGGGTGTCTCACTCGGTTAAGTGGCCGACTTCCGCTCAGGTCATGATTTCATGGTTCATGAGTTCAAGCCCCGCGTCGCGGGCTCTGTGCTGATAGCTGGGAGCCTGGACCCTGATTCAGATTCAGTGTTTCCCTCTTTTCTCTGCCCCTCCTCTGCTCTCTCTCTTTCTCTCTCAAAAATGAATAAACATTAAAAAAATTTTAACTGAATATTCTTAGCATATAAAGAGCTTTTATAAATCAAGGAGAAAGACAAACATCTTCATATAAAAGTTACTAAAAACACAAATAATCTAAAAAAGGAAAACGGCACAGGGATGCCTGGGTGGCTCAGTCAATTAGGCGTCTCACCTCTGCTCAGGTCATGATCTCACGGTTCATGGGTTCAAACCCCACATCAGCTCTGTGCTGACAGCTCAGAGCCTGGAGCCTGCTGTCTCCCTCTCTCTGCCCCTTTCTGGCTTGTGCTCTCTCTCTATCTCAAACATAAATAAACATTAAAAAATATATATATTAAAAAAAAAAAGGAAAACAGAACAAAGTGCCAGTAAGCATATGAAAGAAAATTTAATCTCTGTGAAAATCAGAGAAATGTAAATAGAAGCAATGATGGCATATGACTTGTGGTCTATCAAACATGTTTAAAATAGTTTTTCAGTGAAGCCTACTGTGATTAAGGAAGAACACATATCTAAAGTGTATAGTTCGCTAAATCTTCACAAACGGAACCTGTCCTTACAACCAACATCCAGATCGATGAACAGAACGTTACCTGCATCGCGGAAGTACTCTCATTCCCCTCATTGTCCCTTCTGGTCACAACCTCCCACCCCCACTCAAGGGTAACAACTATAGTGCCTTCTAACAGCATACTTTTGCCCATTCTTATCTGGTATATTACATACACTGTGTACCCTTTTGTCTGGCTTCTTTTGCTCAGATTAGGTTGGTGAGACTCACCTATGTCATCATATTTCGTCGTAGATCATTCATTCTCTTAACATTGCCATGTTAAGCCAGTCATTGGAGAGGCACGAAAATCTATCCATTCTACTGTTGAAGGTCATTATGTAGTTTCCAGTCTGGAGCTATTATGAATAGTACCCTCTTGACTACTTTAGTCCATGTTTTTTGGTGACCCCAAGCACGTATTTCTGTTGGCTCTATACCGAAGAAAGAAATTGCTGGATCTTAGGCTGTGCATTTTTCCCGGTTTAGTAGATACTGTCAAATGGTTTCTCAAAATGTTGGTACCAATTTACACTTCCAGCGGCGATGTATGAGAGTTCCAATCATTCCACATCCTCACACACACGTGGTATTATCATTTGTATTATAGTCATTCTGGTGGGGATGTAACATTACATCATGTTGACTTCTCCTTGCATTTCCTTAAATATAATGAACCTGTGTACCTTTTCTTAGGTTCATTGTTCTTGGATATACTGATTTGTGAAGCATCTGTTCAAATCTTTTGCCCATTTTGCTCTTAGATTGTCTTTTTCTTATTGATAAATAGGAATTCTTTATATAGTGTGGCTATCATTCCATTTTCAGATATGGGTATTATGAACATTATCTCCTAGCCTCTGGGTTGTCCTTTTGTTTGGATGGACAAAAGTCATTAATTGAATATATTCTTTCAAAGTATTTATTTTATTAGTTCCATGTAAGCAATATAGGGTGACAAACATGTTCTCCTATGTTTTCCTATAAAAGATGTATGGTTTTATTATTGGCAAAGACTTTTTTTTAATGTCTATTTATTTTTGAGAGACAGAGCATGAGCAGGGGAGGGGCAGAGAGAGAGGGAGACAGAGAATCCGAAGCAGGCTCCGGGCTCCGCACTGTCAGCACAGAGCCCGACGTGGGGCTCAAACTCATGAACTGCAAGATCATGACCTGAGCCTAAGTCAGACTCTTAACTGACTCGCCACCCAGGTGCCCCTGGCAAAGACTTTCAAAACAAAACACTCGATGATGGCAACTTACAGAAAAATGGACATACTATATTATAAATTTTTTAAATGTCGTATTTTCCTGCTGCCTTAACATTCCCATAAACAGCCTGCAAATGCCGGTCCCCCCTCCTTCCCTCCTGTGACTGAGACCTAGTGACATTCAAACTACTGGGTTGAGCCTGTGTGGCCCCTGTGTGGCATGTCAGAACTCCATCTCTAGGATCTGAAAGCATAATAAATCTGTCAATTTCATATACCTCTCCAAATGTTATTTCCATAGCCACATTAAACTAATCTTTTTGAAAAATTTTTTAAATGTTTCTTTATTTTTGAGAGCAAGAGAAACACAGCATGAGCAGGGGAGGGGCGGAGAGAGAGGGAGACACAGAATCCGAAGCAGGCTCCAGGCTCTGAGCTGTCAGCACAGAGCCCAATGCAGGGCTTAAACTCAAAGACTGTGAGATCGTGACCTGAGCTGAAGTTGAACACTTAATCACTTGAGCCACCAGGTGCCAAGACTGACCCTTAAAGACCCCAGAAAGGGGAATTACTCCTTCATTCACAAAGCACTCACACAATGCTAATGGCCATGTAAATTGTACAAAG
>NW_027530632.1:861858-868414 GCF_008692635.1 Crocuta crocuta
TACAAAGATGTTCAATATTTTAGTATTGACTAGAAAGAACCTAAACTACCTTCAAGTGAGAAATGATTAAACAAACATGAGATTAGTCACAATCTGGAACACTGTCGCTATTTCAGAATAATTAAGAACGTTGTATGCATTAACAAGGGAGATCATTAAAACATAGTGATGAGTAAAAAAAGCAAGCTGCAAGATCATACACATATGACATGATATGCTATATAAAGTAAAAACACATACCCAAGTCACAAAAAACTTAGTATTTTAGTAATGAAGAAAAATATTCATAAGTTTGATTACATTAATATTAAGAAGTTATAATCCTCAAAAGACACCATGGAGTGAATATTTCAAGATGCAGAAGAAGAGAACACATTTGTAACTCATATAAACTGGTAAATGACTAGTATTTGAAATATATAAAGAACTCATACAAATCAATAGGAAAAGACAGGCAACCACACAGGGGAAAAAAATGGGCAAAAGAAACATTTAAAAAAGAGTTAACACCTATTCTTCTTAAACTATTCCAAAACACAGAAGAGGAGGGGAAGCTTCCAAATTCGTTCCATGAGGTCAATGTAACCCTGACACCAAAACCAAATAAAGACTCTACAAAAAAAAAACCCAAAAAACTACAGGCCAGTATCCCTGATGAACATAGATGCAAAAATTCTCAACAAAATACTAACAAACCTGATCCAACAATACATTAAAAAAAAAAAAAAAACATACACCATGATCAAGTGGGATTTATTCCTGGGTTGCAAGAATGGCTCAATATTTGCAAATCAATCAACGTGATTCATCGCCTCCACAAAATAAAGGATAAAAACTATATGATACTTTCAATAGATGCAGAGAAAAGCATTTGGAGAAGTACAACACTCATTCATGATAAAAACCCTCAACACAGCAAGTTTAGAGGGAACACGCCTCAACATGATACAGGCCACATGTGAAAAACCCACAGCTAGCATCATTCTACACAGCAAAACTCGGAGAGATTTCCCCGTAAGATCAAGAACAAGACAAGGATGTGCACTTCCACCACTTTTATTCAACATTATACTGGAAGTGCTAGCCACAGTAATCAGACAAGAAAAAGAAATAAATAAAAGGCATCCAAATTGGTAAAGAAGAAATAAAACTTCTACTCTTACAAATGACATGATACGCTATAGAAAACCCTAAAGACTCCACCAAAAGACAATTAGAACTGAATGAATTCAGCAAGACCACAGGATACAAAATCAATATACAAAAATCCATTCCATCTCTGTATACCAATAATGAAGTAGCAGGAAGTGAAATTAGGAACGCAATTGCATTGGGGGCACCCAGGTGGCTTGGTCAGTTGAGCTGCTGACTCTTAGTTTTGGCTCAGGTCATGATCTCATGCTTTCAAGGTTCATGCTTTCAAGCCCCACTTTGGGCTCTGCACTGACAGTGTGGATCCTGCTTGGGATTCTCTCCCTCTCTCTCTCTCCCTCCCCTGCTCTTTCTCTCTCTCTTTCTCTCAAAATAAATAAATAAACTTTTAAAAAAAAGAATTGCATTTATAATTTTACAAAAAATATCAAAATACCTAGAAATAAACTTAACCAAGGAGGTGCAAGGCTTGTAGTCTGAAAGCTATAAAACATTGATAAAGAAATTGAAGACAAACAAACAAAAATGGAAAGATATCCCATGCTCATGGATCAGAACAAATATTGTTAAAACATGCATACTACCCAAAGGAATCTACAGGTTTAATGCAATCCCTCTCCAAATACCAACAGCATTTTCCACAGAACTATAACAAATCATCTTAAAATGTGTATGGAATGGCAAAGGACCTCAAATAGTCAAAGCAATCTTGAAAAAGAAGAACAAAACTGGAGATATCACAATCCCAGGCTTTGAGATGCACTAAAAAGCTGTAGTCATCAAGACAGTTTGGTACTGGCACAAAAACAGACACAAAGATCAATGGAACAGAATAGAAAACACAGAAATGAAGCCACAGCTATACGGTCAACTAATCTTCAACAAAACAGAAAAGAATATCCAATGGAAAAAAGACTATCTTGTCAACAAATGGTGTTGGGGAAACTGGAAGACAAGAATGAACCTGGACCACTTTCTTTTTTTTTTTACTTTTTTTTTTTTTTTTTTTTTTTTTTTTTTTTTTTTTTTTTTTTTTTTTCTTTTTTTTATTTTNACTTATTTCGAGCATAACACCCTCAAGGTCCATCCATGTTGTTACACATGGCCAGATTTCATGGTTTCTCATTGCCGTGTAGTATTCCATGGTATAGATTTATTTATTTCTGAGAGAGAAAGAGAGAGAGAGAGACAGAATGAGCAGGGGGAGGGTCAGAGAGAGAGAGGGAGACACAGATTCTGAAACAGGCTCCAGGCTCTGAGCTAGCTGTCAGCACAGAGCCCGATGTGGGGCTCGAACCCACGAACCGTGAGATCATGACCTGAGCTGAAGTCAGATGCCCAACCAACTGAGCCACCCAGGCGCCCCGAACCTGGACCACTTTCTTATACCATACACAAAAATAAATTCAAAATGGATGAAAAACCTAAATGTGAGACTAGAAGCCATCACAATCCTAGAGGAGAACACAGGCAGCAACTTCTTTGACTTTGGCCGTACCAACCAACCTCTTACTAGACATTTCACAAGAGGCAAGGGAAACAAAAGCAAACATGAACTCCTGGGACTTCATTAATATAAAAAACCTCTGCACAGTGAAGGAAACAATCAACAAAACAAAAACGCAGCCTACAAAATGGGAGAGGATATTTGCAAATGACATATCAGATAAAGGGCTAGTATCCAAAATCTATGAAGAACTTCTCAAACTCAGCACCCAAAAAACAAATAATCCAGTACAGAAATGGACAGAAAGCACGAATAGACATTTTTCCAAAGAAGACATGAAGATGGCTAACAGACACATAAAAATATGCTCAAGATACTCATCATCAGGGAAATACAAATCAAAACCACGATGAGATACCACCTCACACTTGTCAGAATGGGTAAAATCAAAATACAAGAAACAACAAGGGTTGGAGAAGATGTGGAGAAAGGGGAACCTTTTTGCACTGTGGTGGGAAGGCAAACTGGTGCTGTCACTCTGGAAAACAGTATGGAGATGCTTCAAAAACTTAAACATAGAACTAGTATATGATCCAGTAATGCCATTACTGGGTATTTACCCAAGGAATCTGAAAACACTAATTCAAAGGGAAACACCCCAATGTTTATAGCAGCATTATCTACAGTAGCCAAATTATGGAATTATGGAAGCAGCCTAAGTGCCCATGAATAACTAACTGAATGGATAAAGAAGAGATTGTGTGTGTGTGTGTGTGTGTGTGTGTGTGTGTATAAAATTATATATACATATACAAAATGCATATATACATATGTATATTGTATACATATATACAATGTATATATATATATACATATGTATACACTGGAATATTACTCAGCCATAAAAGAGAATGAAATCTTGCCATTTACAACAACATGGATGGATCTAGAGAATATAATGCTAAGTGAAATAAGCCAGTCAGAGAAAGACAAATACTATATGATTTCACTCACGTGCTGAATTTAAGAAACAAAACAAATGAACGAAGAAAAACAAAACAAGAGACAAACCAAAATACAGACTCTTAACTGTAGGAAAAAAACCCTGATGGTTATCAGAGGGGAGGAGANATAGAGTTGTTGAATCACTGTACTGTACACCTGAAACTAATATAACACTATATGTTCACTTTACTGGAATTTAAATAAATAAATAAATGCTTTTTTTAAAAACGGGCAAAAATGTAAACAGGTACCTCCATAAAATAGTAAACCCAAATGGCTAATAGAATCCAAATCCATTTGAAAACAAACGTGCTCAGCCTCATTAGTCATCAGACAATGTAAGGTCACGTAAGGTACCGATACATACCCACTGGGTATGGACAAGGCCCAGTGTTGGAGAAGATGTGGAACTGACCTTCTCACACACTGGGCGTGGGAGTGTAACTTGGCACAAGCAGTTTGAAAAGCACTCTAGCATTATTTTATAAAGCTGGAGACAGGCGTGCATGATGACCAAGTAACTCTAGCAGATATATGACCTGGAAAAGCCCACACGCATGTATACAAAGACACATGCTTTTTGTAAGTTCCTGCCAGCATCGCTTGTAACTGTCCCAAGCTGGAAACAATCCAACTGTCTGTTAGCAGTAGAAAGGATACACCACGAGGAAAATGAGCAAAGATTAGCCGCAAGCAAAAGTATAGGTCGATCTCACAACCATCATGTTTAGTGAGAGAATCCAGGTGCCAAAGAATATATTCCGCACAGTATAATTCGATCTCCATCAAGTTAAAAAGCAGGGGGAAAAATGATCATGATAGGTAAGGATATATACCTAGGTGATAAAATTATTAATTACAAACAAAGCAAGAAAGTGATTACCTTAAATTCAGGATAGTAGTCAGAGAGCGGGAACCCATGGGAAGCTAGGGGTTGCTCCAAATGTTCCATTCTTTGACCTGGATGGGGTAACACAATGTTCACTTTTGAGTAATTCACCGTACTGGATATTTACATGCCATAACTTTTCTTTGAGTCTGTATCACAGTAAAAAAAAAACTTTTAAAGGGGCGCCTGGGTGGCTCGGTTGGTTAAACGTCCGACTCCTGATTTCGGCTCAGGTCCTGATCTCACGGTTCATGGGTTCGTGCCCCACATCGGGCTCTGTGCTGACAGTGCGGAGCCTGCTTGGGATTTTCTCTCTCTCCCTCTCTCTGCCCCTCCCCTACGTGTGTGCTTTCTCTCCCTCTGCCTCAAAATAAATAAATAAACTTAAAAAAATTTTAAAACACACACACACACACACACACACACTCACACAAAATCCCAATTGTGGTATAAATATATTAAACCTGCTTAAAGGATGCAAATCACACGGGCACTAGTGGTAGCCTCTGGCAAGGGAGGAAGACGACGGAGGCCAAGGTTTGAAGCGGGGACTTTGACCTTATCTATAACATTTCTCATTTAAAAAGTATGTCCTTCATGTATACTCGTGCAATTAAAGGCAAATTTTGGTGGATGGATGAAAACAAAGAAAAATGAGGACGAAAAGTAGTTTTTATCCTAAAGTTGTAAAATTCTATAAAATCCTTTGTCCACACAGCACACAAAAGCACATGTACACCTTGTACAGGACATGTACAGGTGTATTTAAGTTAGAAAAAATTACAGTCATCAATAAGAAAAACATAACCCCCCCATAACATAGAAAATGGGCCAAGGCTGAAACACGGACATTTCAGAAAGCAATCAATTCAAATCAGCCATCATACTGTAAAAAAGGAATCTACTCCGTAAGTGGAAATCTGAATTAAAATAAAAACGTCATCTTTAACCCAGGCTGGCAAAGATTACAAATATTATGTATGATGGGGCTCAGGGCATCCCACCTCAATATATGCCAAAGTGGTGTATTAATTATTCTGCATTGGAGCTACTTGAGAAAAAAAAAAATCAGTGCAAGCAGGACCCTGACCCTCTTTTCTGCCCCGCTGGAAGCAGGAAATAAATTTGCCATGTGAAGGGTACCCTTTCTGCCCCAGGAGGTAGAGACACATCCTGATCGCCGGAGAATTCAGGGCTGAAAGGCTATGTAAACAAATTCTGCTTCATTTTTTCACTAATTAGTATCCAAACCTAAGTTTCCTTGTCTTGTCTGTCCTTCACAGAATGGATCGTCTCTTTGTCTGAAAGGTACAGAAACAGCCTGCCTTGGTCACTTCTTAGGTTTCCTATCTTTGAAATCTTCATACGTAGGAAATAATTTTCTTTCCTCCTATGGATCTGTCCAACGTTGCCTAGGGTGTGGGAACATTGTGACATATGCTTCTTGGTAGCAATCTAAATGGAAGCACGCTTTAGGGACATTGTATGGTTATATGCATAAAGAGTCTTTGAAGTATCTGCCTTTGAGCCAGTAATTCCATTTCTAGAAAATCATCCTAAAACGGTAGTCAAAGATGTATAATATGGCTGACATTCAAGAGCGGTCATAGCAATATTAGTCAATACCAAATATCTGAGAACAGTATAAACGTACAAATGGAAGACTGGTAAAAAGAATCACACACGCATACACACTCACAAGCTATGCCATATTATGCTATTTTAATTAGATATCATTGTCACAAACAGTTAGTATGGGGGAATGCTAAGGATATCCTATTAAGTAAACAAAGCAGGACATGCAGAAGTAGCCCGATTGGATCCAGCTTTGAAAACTAATTAAGAGTGCGTGAGTATGAGTGTAAGGGAACAGGTCTAGAAAAAAAAAAAATCTAGAAGCAAATGTAATGGAACCTTAGCAGGAGTTTTAATGGGCGAGTTTGAGTTTCACTGTTGTGCTCTTCTACATCACCGGATTCTCTTCGGTACACCCATGAGAAATCAACAGATATTTTCAAATGGTTAACAGCTCTGTCCCGGAACTGACAATGATGCGGCGGTCT
>NW_027530632.1:868457-869780 GCF_008692635.1 Crocuta crocuta
CGGCGGTCTGCTGATTTCTTTTGTGAAAATTACCTCTGACATTTCAACTGCTTTCATGCCTCTCTCCAGCCAGCTCTGCAATTCACTCTGATCTCACCCGGGGTCTCTTCCTTGCTCTGTAAATCTTGGGCTGGCTTTTAGCCAAGAGCAATAAAACCTGACCTAACCCGATCGGAAGGTTCAGGCAGTGGTAACAAAAGGAATTTATATCTTTGCTCCGCTAAACGTTCCCCTTTCCTTCCTACCACAATCCTGCTATTGTTGAACCGCCGTCTGCATTACCAAATTGTGTTGACCATCAGGGCCTAATGGACCAACTGTTAAGAGAGAGCTTGACCTTAACACGCCACGCCAGTTAACATGAGCATGGTATGAAAAAATATATATACAGTAAATAATAACTTCATATAAATGAAATGTCAGTCTTCATAAATATTAGAAGAAGCGCGCTCCGTTGGGTCAGCGGACTCCTACGCGTCATTATTCATTTTTCTCCCACGGGGCCCCAGAGCTGAGTTAATCAACTGCAGGTCAGAAACAGGTCACACACCACCGGAGGCTTGTGAATAGCGGTAGAAAATTCGACATAATAAACACCTCAGGGCATCTCTCCTATTTTGCATGCCAGGAACTCTAAAGGCAAAGATCCGTCCCCTATTTTTAGGACTGACTCCTGACCATGTGTGATACGACATCGATTATTAGCTAGGATGTACCAAGCGTCACTCATTCGCAAGTATTTTGAGTGTCCATATCCCAGGCAAGGGAGACAGACTATAAACAACAACAACAACAACAACAACAACAACAAAACAGAGTGAATAAATGATATAGTTTGTAGACTGTGGTTAATGCTACGGAGAAATAGAAAAAGACAAAGGNAGGAGTGGTGGCCTCAGCTTCTGGAAAGGCTGACCACTCCTTCAGAGATTGCCTTCTCTGCCGAAAGCTACCTCTCCCAAGGTCAGTCCCGATCAGAGAGGGGAACATGAAGGACTTGGCATTTCAGCCCGGTGGAGGACAATTCCGATAAGCCATTTTAGCTCTGGAGCTCACACTGGGACCCGCTGAGGCCGTCTTTTTTTGTTTTAAGTTTTTATTTTAATTCCAGTTAGTTAACATACAGTACAGTATTAGTTTCAGGTGTACAGTATAGTGATTGACACGTCCAGACATTATTTGGTACACGTCACGACAGATGCACTCATCACCATTTTTTTGCTTTTATAGTTTGTTGTCAAGTTGGTTTCCATATAACACCCAGTGCTTATCTCCACAAGTGCCCTCCTCCATGCCTTTCACCCCTTTCCCCTCCCCCCCACC
>NW_027530632.1:870612-874376 GCF_008692635.1 Crocuta crocuta
CCTCAGTTTGTTCTCGGCATTCAAGAGTCTCTCATGGTTTGCCTCCCTCCTTTTCCTCAACTATTTTCCCCCTTCCTCTCCCCCATGGCCCTCCATTAAGTTCCTCCTAATCCTCCTATACGTGCAGACATATGGTATCTGCCCTTCTCTGCCTGACTTATTTCACTCAGCTTAACACCCTCAAGGTCCATCCACGTTGCTACGCATGGCCAGATTTCATTCTTTCTCATTGCCATGGAGTATTCCATCGTATAGATGAACCACATCTTCTTGATCCATTTGTCCGTTGATGGACACTTAGGCTCTTTCCATGTTTGGGCTATTGTGGAGAGTGCTGCTATGAACATTGGGGTCCATGTGCCCCTATGCATCAGCACCCCTGTATCCCTTGGGTAAATTCCTAGCAGTGCTATTGCTGGGCCATCGGGAAGCTGAGGCTGCCTTTAGATCTGTGTCACAGATCAGCTTCTCCCTCTGCCCATTCCTGCTTCCTTCCCCTTCCTTTCACACCTACTGATAGCAAGCATAATAAACACTGTGCCTGCCAAACATCATCTTAGAGTCTCCCTCTTGTAGAATGCAACTCACAACAGTGACGTTTGAGCAAATGCTTGAGGGAAATGGAGTGGCGTGAGCCATATATACATTTGGTGGAAGAGCGTTCCGGACAGAGGGCGCAGCCAGTGCAAAGACACCGAGGCACTATCATGCCTGGTATGGTCAGCAAACAGTAAGGAGGCCAGTGAGGCTGGAATGGAGTGAGTTCAAAGGAATTGGTAGGAAATAAGGTCTTTGGCTTTTACTCAACATGAGAGGGACAATCATAGGATGCTTTTGACCAGAGGAATGACATGATCTGACTTACACTTTAAAAAAAAAACCAAATCACTCCAGCTTCTGACTGCCGTGTGCAGAATACACCATAGAGGGTAACATGGAAGTGAGGGGAAGGCACATTTAGGTCAAGACCGCCTTCCTGGAGAGCCCCAGGGAGGGGGACCTGCCCCTTAATGGCCTCGGGGTGTACCTGTGGGGCCCGGCTGGCCAGTTAGGGTCTCTGATTTGTGACCTTGACATAATAGGTAGGCTTGTTGTTTTTTTAATTTAAAGATATTAAGACTTAATTCACTAAAATTTATTCTAAGGGGATATTTGTACTTTTTTAGGTATCTGTATTTTATCAGCTTACAGCCTAAGTTTCCCCTGAAACTAGCAAATAAAATTGTGTATTTATGAATGAAAAAAACCACATCCATCAAAATAGGGATCCTTTCGGGAAAACTTACTCTGATTGATGTGGGAAACAAAGGCAGGAAGAAATGGCAGATAAAATTAAACTTCCTTATAACCTGCAACCCATTGGCAGATACTTGAGGCTGGCAGAGCAAAATGTTTCTCCAGGAACTCGGTACTGTCTTAATGTTAATGCTTTGCTAGAGGGAAAAACAACCTTAGCTGGATACAATAGGCCTCCAATGCCCTGTGAGTGTTCTTTACTATATGCAAATCTCNTATCTCTGCCCCTCCCCCACTCTCTCCCTCTCTTTCTCTCTCTCAAAATAAATAAGCATTTTAATTTTTTAATGGGAAAGAGAGAGTATGAGCAGGGGAGGGGCGGAGAGAGAGGGAGACAGAATCCATGAAGCAGTCTCCAGGCTCTGAGCTGTCAGCAGAGCCTGACATGGGGCTCGAACCCGTGAACCACGAGATCATGACCTGAGCCGAAGCTGGATGCCCAACCAACTGAGCCACCCAGGCGCCCCAAACATTTTTTAAAAAGACGACAAAAAGAATTGCTCCAGGCATAAGTGACTCCAAGGGCCCCATGGACTCATCCACATGGGACTCCCACTGACAGAAAGTAACCTGCCTACCCCCACCCCAGCCACCTCCATATCAAGGCCACCAACATCAAATCCACCATCACACAGTTGAACACTGCCTTTCCTCTTGTTCAAATTCATTGAGTCTTAAGACTCACACAGAGCAGTAGTCTCTACCCTGGCTGAGCATTAGACTCGCTTGGGGACCTTTACAAAGCCTAAAGCCCCGGCCACACTCCACACCAATTAAATCAAAATCTCTTTGAATGGAACGCAAGCATCAGTATTTTTTAAACTCCTCGGGTGACTCCGGCGTGCAGCCAAGGTTGAGTCAAATTACTGATTTGAGCCCATTTGCTTGACCTTCTTAATCCCCTAACTCACGTCTGAGCTGTTACCCTTCGCTGAGAGAGTGGAAGATTTCATGGGGGGAGGAGGCCAGTTTCCATCTAAGGGGCCTCCTCAGGAGGAGGGTGAGATTTCTGGGAGCACATGTGGGGTTGGAGAGAAAGGGAAGGAAATTAAGAGGTGTCAGGGGTTGCAGGGAAGATATCAAAGTAGTTCCAGGCCAATATGCGTAGTGCCCGGGGCTCCGGACCCAGCAAAATGGGTGGAAGGTCAGACCTTCCTTTTCATTCCTGTTCCCCATGGCCCTCTGCTCAGGCTCAGATTTACCAGTATTTATTTTGGTGCCATGGTATGGTCAACAGGTGTGCTTATAGGACTAATGGTGCCTCAGTGTCCCGTGAGACATTGTTTCTGTGGACAATATGAGCATTCCAACCACAACCTTACCCACACACTTCTTGGTCTGCTAAGGGGGCCGCTTTCTTCCCTTCTATCTGCCAAAGCCGGTGGAGCCGTGAGCTCAGGAGGGCCAACCAGAGCGTTTGATCGCCAGGTAGGGCCAGTCACCCCTCACACTACCCCTTCCGCCCTGATCACTGACCTCATGAGTGGCGACCGTTGTTCCGAAGAGAACTGAAGACGGACGTGTAGCTGAAACAACATCCCAAGCGCAGGGCCCCCGGTGAATCCATCACGTCAACTTCAAAAACAAAGCTGACTGGTTCAGTCATTCATTCAGCTGTGTCCTTTCTGCTCAAAGAGAACTCTGCCTTCCAGCTCACTTCCCTCAGGAACATGTGACCAACAGCATGACGTAAAATGCCTTTGAGGTACCACTAGCGTTGCCTTCTTTGGGTTCCCGTTGTGGATTGAATGGTGTCCCTCCAAGAATTCACGTCTTGAAGTCCTAACCTCCCAGTGCCTCCGAATGTGACCTTATTTGGAGCTAGGGTGGTTGTAGATGTCATTAGTTAAGATGCTGGTGTGCTGGGGTAGGGTGGGCCCCTAATCCAATATGCCTGGTACCCTTATAAAGTGGGAGAGATATGGAGACAGATACGCACAGGGAGAACGCCATGTGAAGATGAAGGCAGAGATTGGGTGATGCTTCTACAAGCCAAGGGACACCAAAGGCTGAGCAAACCAGCAGAAGCTGGGGGAGAAACCTGGACCAGCAAACTAACCCAGGGTTTTTCGTTCCCAAAACACCCAAAGAGGTTTGTCTTAAGTGACTGCCATTGCTCATAATATCCTGATAGTTCTTATTTTTTTAAAAAAATTTTTAAGTTTATTTACTTTGAGAGAGTGAGAATGAGAGAGAGAGAGAGAGAACACGCGGGAGGGGCAGAGAGAAAGAGAGGAGAGAGAATCCCAAGCAGGCTCCGTGCTGTCAGCATAGAGCCCAAAGCAGAGCTCGAACTCATGTAATGACAAAGGTTTCCTCCTTGACCAAACTCTACTCAGGCTCTCCCGAACTTTTCCGGTAGGTGTCAACGGTTGGACTTCTGTATTCATCTTTGCATTGCCAAATTTTCGCAAGCATCCTTCCAAGTCAGTTTAGCCCAAATCCCCCCTCCTCCATAGCTGTTCACC
>NW_027530632.1:874467-881466 GCF_008692635.1 Crocuta crocuta
CCATAGCTGATCACCCTCAATATATGATGAGGTTCCTTCACCACCCCTCCCCCACTGATGTCCGATCACCCTAGCCTGTCCTCGACAAGAATACCTATAGGTCACTTCAGCCAGAATTCCCCTGGCCCCTGACATTTTTTCTTAGCAATTTCCCATACACCCCCTTCCCTGCTATAAGTTTCCACTTGCCTGTGCTCTATTCAGAACTGAGTCTGGTTCTATACTCAAGTTTCTTTTCTCCTGTTGCAAGAGTCCTCAATAAAATCTGTTTTCCCCATTTTCACTACTATCCAGCTCTGGGTTTTCTTTGACACCGGCTGCTTGCTGCTCCAAAGCTATTGAACACAAGGAGAAGTGGAGAGAAGTGAGAGCAGAAAAGGGATGGCAATCATAACCAATTCAGATTTTAAAAGCTTGCATTAAAAAAAACACAAGACTTAAGTGGCAGATTGGAATCTGGGTGTTGTAGCACCTAAAGCTTATACATTTGGAAGCCTTCTTTAAGAAATAGAACACAATATGGGGCACCTGGGTCCCTCAGTCGGTTAAGTGGCCAACTCTTGATTTTGGCTCAGGTCGTGATCTCATGGTTGTGAGTTCGAGCCCCACGTCAGGCTCTGCCCTGGCAGTGCAGAGCCTGCTTGGGAGTCTCTCTAACTGCCCCTCCCCTGCTTGTGCTCTCTGTGTCTCTCCCTCTCTCAAAATGAAACAAATTTTTAAAAGAAATAGACTACAATATTACAAATACAAAATTACTTTGGCTTTCCTCACTCCCGTGAAAAGACAGTTCTTGAAAACTCCAAATCATGACTCTTACCCTGCTATAAAAATGAACATGTGTGAAAGATTTATGTAACTCAGTCAGTAACAATTCAGGCAGACATGACAGCCAACTCAAAGGTAAAGCCAACAAAAGCACAAATACAATATGGAGGAAAAAAATATTGACGGGAATATGCAAACAAAGGCAGAGCTGGTTTTTCTCTAACAGAGGAGGGAGATCAGTTGAGCAGGACAGAACAGATTTCGCACATCTATGCCCAAGAATCTTTTTGAATTGGAATCTGTTATTTACAGCGTCAAGGTTTGTCAAATGGCTCTGGGAGCATCCGAACCTCACCACCCAGAGTGTGCCCATTAGATGGTGCATCGTTTCCCTGTGCGGCACGCTTTTCCACTAGTCTTTCCACTCAGCCTCAAAAACAACCTTAAAGACAGATTATTCATGCTCACAAAATAATGTTGGTCTCACTGGGTCAGTCCTGATTGATTAGCTAGGTGTAGCAAGAGGGTTAACATACCAGATAATAGGCCTTCTTAAGTGTGCTGGAAATTTTCATAAGGAACCTTAGACTGGATGCTTATTTTTTACTTTTTAGTGTTTATTTATTTTTGAGACAGAGAGAGACAGAGTGTGAGCAGGAGAGGAGCAGAGAGAGAGGGAGGCACAGAATCCGAAGCAGGCTCCAGGCTCCGAGCTGTCAACACAGAGCCTAACGCGGGACTCGAACCCACGAACCGTGAGATCATGACCTGAGCCCAAGTGGGGCGCCTAACCGACTGAGCCACCCAGGTGCCCCTACACTGGACTCCTAAAAGCCTCTTATTATTTGTCGTGCTGGAGTTAGGAAACCAGGCCAAGAAATTCGTACCACCAGGTTTTACCTGCAGTACCTATAAATTTGAATAAATGTCTTTTTCATCGAGCTGCCCCGATCCATCCAAAGTTTCCTGGAATTGCCAACAAGTGACCTTCCTCACCACCTGTGAGGTGAGGTGCTAGTTACCAGACCAGTTTTCCCCTGAGGACCTTGTCAGCATCGGTTCCATAAAGCCTTTGGGTAGCTAAGAAACTGTGCTTAGTTACCTATTTAACCAAAGTGACAAAACATTTTTATTTATTTAAAAACATTTTTAAACGTTAATTTATTTTTGAGAGAGAGAGAGAGCACAAGTGGGGGAAGGGCAGAGAGAGAGAGGGAGACTCAGAACCAGAAGCAAGCTCCAGGCCCTGAGCTGTCAGCACAGAGCCCAGCACGGGGCTCAAACCCACAAACCGTGAGATCATGACCTGAACCCAAGTCGGACGCCCAACCGACTGAGCCACCCAGGTGCCCCAAGAAAACATTTTTAAAATGTATACATTTTAACATGCCTATAATCAATTTTAGCTCTTTAACAAGTGAGAACTTTTGTTTAAGTGACCAATAGCATAATAAAGTCAACATACAACATAGAAAATTGTCATCTAGGCAGAGTACAGAGAAAAAGTAACTATTCATACTATACGTAAAGGCAAAAAGTAAACCAAAGAAACAAGCCATCAAAGCTGGGAAAACTTTGCTCAGGGTTTCACCCACTTCATAGCTTTTTAGACTCAAGGATTATAAACTAAGGCAAATAAAACCCACTCTCCAAGTTTTGCTTTTTGGTAAACTTGTCCGTATTCTGGAATAAACTGGCACTTCGCTTTAGCGCAGACCTCAAAGGGTTTATAAGTCGGAACTCATTTAGTAACAATACTTGCGATGCTGTTAACATGTAACATGTTCATCATTACTGTCTTTAATTGTTACGTACTTATATACACAATTTCTCACGTTCAATATGGTAAACATTATTAGTTANGGAGATTGCCTTCCACCCAAAACAAAACAAAACAAAACAAAACCAAAAAAAACACCAACAACAAGCAAAAAACCAAAACTTTGATAACTGCCGTTTCTAAGACAAAACTACTATTTTGCCGGAAACACAGAAGCACGCACACAAGTGTATTTTCCTGAAATTATTGTTCCTAAGGATCTTTTTAACCATCTATGTTCATGACAACTATGGGGACCCAACTGGACCCCAGAGCTGGTATAAAGTTTATTTTAAGCTGAAGACATTTGCGATTCAGTAGATGCAGGGGCAAAAATAAATAAATAAAAAATGAATAACAAAACACTTTTTAGAGGTTCCCTTACCTGACTAACAACAGGAACTCCTGGGAAGTAAGGCTGCCAGGAATTCCTGTGCAGGTTAGATCTACTCCCAGAGGGGAGAATGTCAATAAAATTTACCCCAAATTCCTCCTCCCGGGGAATTTCATGGCTCATGAAGGAGACTACTCACACCTATATAGAGAAACATCACTAGAACCTCTTTACCTCCTGTTTGTTCTCCTGAAAATCCACTTCCCTCTCCAAACATCATTTGTTTTCTCATAAGTGCCCTTGTCTCCCTTCCTTTCTCCTAACAACATGGCGTATAAGCCCCAAATTCTTACCACCCCTTCGAGTGACTCATCACTGAGTTCTCCCACCTGCATGTGCATTGCATGAACAAATAAACTTTGGCTGTTTTCTCCTGTTAATCTGGCCTTTGCCGATTTAATTTGCATTCCCCAGGGAAAGAATCTAAAAGAGTAGAGGAAATGTTTTCCCTCCACTGCGAAACTATTAACTAAAATAGTTTCTATTTCACAGAGGGGACTGTGGGGGGAGCAGGAATGACTGAGAACTGTCTGTCACACACCAGGATTTTCATGGATTTGCAGAGCTCATGAATATTCATAACCCAACTTTCTACAAGCACCCATATTCTTTACTCTCAGTGTGGCAAAAATGAATACATTGCTTCATAGACTCAAAGATATAGCCTCTCTACAAGCATATAAAAACATAAGAAGCAAACACATGTAAACTTGAAGCTATACTTCATGATCAATGTTTTAACATTCTAACTTATTTAGGAATGATCAAGGCACCCAATGAATATCCATTGTTTTAATTCATTTATTTTTTATTAAGAATTTTTTAACATTTATTCATTTTTTTTTAAATATTTTTTTAATTTATTTCTAGGAGAGAGAGAGAGACAGCGTGAACAGGGGAGGGTCAGAGAGAGAGGGAGATACAGACTCTGAAATTGGCTCCAGGCTCTGAGCTGGCAGTCAGCACAGAGCCCGATGCGGGGCCCGAACCCACGAACCGCGAGATCATGGCCGAAGCGAAAGTCGGACGCTTAACCGACTAAGCCACCCAGGCGCCCCAACATTTATTCATTTTTGAGAGAGAGAGAGAGAGTGTGAGTGGGGGAGGCTCTGAGCTGTCAGCACAGAGCCTGACACCAGGCTCAAATCCACGAGCGGTGAGATCATGACCTGAGCCGAAGCCGGATACTTAACCGACTGAGCCACCCAGGCGCGCCTCCTTTGTTTCAGTTTAATATCAATCCAATTTTTGAGCACCCTGAAAATCTCGGAAATTTTCTTCAAGTGGACAGACGACAAAGTGTAATTTCTGTTGAAATAAAATTTGTGTGAATAATGACTCAGTTTGGTTAAACACAAATTTATATTTGTATAAGCTCAAAAATTAAGTCAAAGAAACACCAGTTTATTTGGTCAGTAAATCTCTGCAAGTTAGGAGGAACATAAGCACGTAGAATAAAGTGTGTATGTACTTGCACTGAACTTCACTCTGATAAATCAGAGAAAATACAGCTGTTTTTTTTTTTTAAACCCAAAATAGTAAGCTAGTCTTATCTACCAAAGATTTACCTAAATTAAGATATTGGATTCTCAAGTGTTTTTGAGTTTGTTTCTGTAGGATTTTATTTTTAACTCTAGCACATTTAAAAATTTGAACTTCAATTTTCTTGTTTTCTGGTAATTTGGAGAATATTCAATTTACAGAAGTGCTTATTTACTTTTATAAGCCAATCAGAACAGAGGTCGTTTAAGAGACTTTATAATTCAGTTTTCTACAGGGTTTAGGGAAGTCAGTCGAACCTCTCCCAGACAGCACAGAACTTGCCTGTCATTAGACAAGAATTGTTTTGTGGGGCGCCTAGGGTTAAGCGTCTGACTCTTGGTTTCAGTTCAGGTCATGATCACACAGTTCGTGAGTTCGAGCCCCACTTTGGGCTCTGTGCTGACAGTGCAGAGCTTGCTTAGGATTCTCTCTCCACCCCCTCTTTCTGCCCCTCCCCTGCTTGCACTCTCGGTCTCTCAAAATAAATAAATAAACTTAGGGGCACCTGGGTGGCTCAGTCGGTTAAGCAGCCAACTTTAGCTCAGGTCATGATCTCGCGGTTCGTGAGNACGCTCTGTCTCTCAGAAATAAATAAACGTTTAAAAAAACAAAAGGAAAATCCCCTACATCCCCACACCTCCTCACCTTCCCCTGTTAAAAAGAGCTCCCACTCATTGCCTTATTGCGGCCTCTCCTGTGCCGTCATACTCGCCACTCCTTTGTGCGTATTCAGTAAACTCTATCTCCTTTGTTCGGCCTCAGGTAAATCACCCCCTGCGCCACGGGCTTTTACCCCATCATCACCCCACATTTGGGGGCCCCCATCCGATTGAGACACCATATTAGGTGGCCCATGCAGGGAGACTTTATGCACCCCCCACACATCTGGGGGAACCCTGCACGAGAAGCTTTTGCCCCTCCGGGGCTCTCCCTTGGGTTCTCCGGGAATTTCTCAAGACTTTCCCTTTGTGGACCGACTCTAATTCGCCTTGGGGAACTGGCACCATGTGGCCAAGGTTAATCCTTGGTGAGGAGCCGAGGCCCCAGAAGGAACCAGCCCAAGGCCCTTTCCCAAAAGGGTGAGATTTCCCATTTTGCCCGTCAGAAGGACCTTCCCTCCCTCTCCTTTCTCTTTTCAGCTCTTCTGCAGCCTAACCTTACCGCTTCCTAGACGACTCAACATCTCTGGCCCCTCTGTGTCTTTGGACTCGCCCCTGGGCTGTGTTCTTAAAAGCTGGAACAGATGTGACACCCTCCCCCCCAACCAAGGCCTAAGGAAAAACATCCCATCTTTTTATGTCTCCTGGCCTCCGTTCAAAGTCCCAGGTCAAGAGCTATAGCCCTTCCACGGAACTCTTATTAGAATGCTATTTTCTTATAATACTATACTACCTTGACCTCCTTTGCCAGAACTCCTCCAAATGGTTGGAAGTCCCATCCACGCAAAGCCTTCATGGCATTGTCCCCAAACCCTGACCCCCACCCAAACTGTAGAACGTGCCTTGCGTGGTCTCATGGCCCTACGAAGGATTCCTGAAAGTCAGAACCGATCCTATGATCCCTGTGGCGATTTGTTCGCAAAAAGAGATGGCCTAATGTAAAGGTTCGATGTATCCGTCTCAAAGTTTTTATGGGTAATCGTTCAGATAGCCTTCAAAACCTTTGGTAACTTGAAACTTTAAGGTTTCTTTTTTAAAAAAATTTTTTTGTATGAAGTTTTATTTTTTTGTATAAAGTTTCTTCTTTTTAAAATTTTTCCTGGGTAGATACCAAAAAGCGGTAGGGCTGTTTCTGTTTAACTTTTATTTTTTCTTCCTTAAATAGTCTATTGTCAGGCTGGTTTCCATGTAACACCCAGTGTTCAGTTTCAATTGGATTGAATTCGTTGGACATCTAAGGCTTTTCCAAATGAGATGAAAGACTAAAGCATTGATTACTAAACACAGGTTTGTGCTTTTGGCTGTTTATTGCAGAGAAGCTAAAGATACTTGGGTCTGTTGGAAAACATGCTTTGTGCCTTACTGATAAAACATACTCATAAAAATGCTATCTAAAGACTTCTGGTGTAACAGGCAACTCACAATTGGTTCCTACTTAGTGTCCCCTAGAGACTAACTAAGGTCGCTAAGAGTTGAAATTCTCCTAAATATAATTCAGACTGATGGAAATAAGGGAAATAAGGTTGCAGAAGTTTCGTGAAGGGAAATCTTTGGAAAGGAATCCTGTGTGTGGACAGGATGGACTAAGACTGAAATGAATGGATTTTAAAAGTAGACTGGTATAAGGTTGAAATTCTGCTTTTCTCTCTGTTGAAACAAAGATAAACGTTTCTTGGATTGTTGGTCTGCTCTTGACAAGAAAATACAAATGAAGGGGGGTTTTCCCCCCTTTTTTCTGCTCAGAAAACTCGTTTCTATGTTTTGTCTTTATCAGGTCTTTAATGATCTGTAATCTTATTTAGGCATGTACTTTAAAACCT
>NW_027530632.1:881511-888134 GCF_008692635.1 Crocuta crocuta
TAAAAGTTTCTAAGATCTGGGGTTTTTTCATGTTTATTTATTTATTTATTTTGAGAGAGACAGAGACAGAGAGAGAACCCCAAGCAGCCTCCACGCTGTCAGCGCAGAGCCCGACCGAGGGTTCACACCCACGAACCGTGAGATCATGACCTGAGCCAAAATCAAGAGTCGGACGCCTAACTGACGGAGCCACCCAGGCGCCCCAAAACTTTCTAAGGTTTTAACAAACTTCCCTGAGATTTGAAAGTGTAAACAAAGTCTTGTTGACTAAGTAGGCTTGTTTATTTGGTGTGTTACATTCCGGTATAAGGTCATCAGTTGATATTCGGATTATTAAAGGCTTACGTGTCACATAAATCACTGCATTTCCTTGCCAATTGGATTGTAATGAGCTCTCAGATCTTTAACCGTGTCCTTTGTTGAGTCTTCTCTCATTTATTATTACCGTTCTGACGCTTTGGGGAAACATTTTTCCTCTTCAAGGAGATTCATAAAAAAAGAACCTTTAACAAACACAGGTTGTGGATATTTTTAAAATCATAAAACTAAAATGGGTAGGAATTTCCGGAACTAACTAAAAGGCCGCATTCAAACTGAATAAGAGTTAGTAACGTGGGACTCAGATGAACTGAGGAAGACGATTAATAGTTTTTATGACACTTGTTTGAAACTGATACCTATGACTTACAGAAATGCGATCAAGTATCATCTGTGAACAAATTAAAGCATTTAACTGTTTTCTATACCTGAGCCTCTGAAATTCAAAAAGTCTCAGTGAGTATTCTTTCTTCCATGGCAATCACAGTTATTTACATAAGTAACAGGACACCATTGGAAATACTGGTTATTTTACCAAGGCTTTGCCTGGAATGTCACACTTGAAAGAGACACGCACAGAGTCAGATATGACCAGACAGTTTTAAGGAACCCACGTTGACGGGGGCGCCTGGGTGGCTCCGTCGGTTAAGCGTCCGACTTCGGTTCAGATCATGATCTCATGGTTTGTGGGTTCGAGCCCAGGGTCAGAGTCTTTGCTGACAGCTCAGAGCCTGGAGCCTGCCTCGGATTCTGTCTTCCTCTCTCTCTCTTTCCCTTCCCCTGCTCGTGCACTCTCTCCCCCTCTCTCTCTCTCTTTTTCAAAAATAAAAAGTAAACAGTAACAATTTTTTAAAAGGAACTAAGGTTGACTTTAGGGAACCAGTAAAACCGCTTGGAAATGTTGGCCTGATACCTTGCTTAGGGAGCAGCCTTACCAGGGGAGTAAAGAAGGTCAGTTCCTGGCAGGGGCAGGAACTTCAGGATATTTTGGGGACCTCGAGAAGAGGAATTTGCCCAAATCTACAGATATCGCAGGCGTGTCTGATGGCAAATATTTGGCTTGGCTTCTGGCCTTGAGAGTTTCAGAANCCCCCTCAGTCCTCGTTATCTATCTCCACGTGGTCTCTCCAGCATGGTGGCTTCAGGGCAACCAGGCTTCTTGCAAATGTTTTTCTTTCGTAGTTTATTGTTAAGTTGGTTCCCATGTAACACCCAGGGCTCATCCCCACAAGTGCCCTCCTCCATGCCCATCACCCCCTTCCTCTTCCCCCCACCCCCATCAGCCCTCAGTTTGTTCTTGGCATTCAAGAGTCTCTCATGGTTTGCCTCCCTCCCTCTCCCCCACTATTTTTCCCCTTCTTCTCCCCCATGGTCCNGTTCAATTTAGCCACTCTGACCGGCGTGAGGTGGTATCTCAGCGTGGTTTTGATCTGCATTTTCCTGATGATGAGGGACGCTGAGCACCATTTCGTATGTCTGTTGGCCATCTGGATGTCCTCTTTGGAGAAGTGTCTGTTCATTAGACTCCACCTCTTGATGGGAGGAGAGTCATTGAATCTGTGGACATGTTTCGAACTACCAGCCCATCCCGTCTCTGGCTCAGTTGACCTTGCTCCCTGACAGGTGGCAGGTGCCAATCAAGTCATCCGGCTCCTGATAGCATCTTAGCTCCTGACGGCCTCATGGCTCCAACCTTCTCTCCCTGTAACCATTCAGCCAAACAAGTGTACAACAGTCTCCAGAAAAAGCTTTGAAGGAACCAGACGTCAGCATTTTTTAAGATTTTTCGGTTCGGCATGGCACAGGGAGACTTGCACTCTTCCCCTTCACCCCCTATAACCATGCCAGGGACACGTTACTGGGGCCCACCTATCTTGCAGACAAAACTCTTACTTCTTTCTTGTTTGTCACATGAATGCACACTAATTTGCTTAAGCTAAGAAGGAGTCATTGTACTACCACATGTCCTCAATGTATTTATGTATATATGTTTTTTTAATGTTTATTTTTGAAAGAGAAAGCATGAGCCGGGAAGGGGTTGGGGGGCAGAGGATCTGAAGTGGGCTCCCCGCTGACAACAGTGAGCTCAGTGTGGGGCTTGAACCCACGAACTATGAGACCATGACCTGAGCCAAGGTCTGACATTCAACCTACTGAGCCACCCAGGCGCCCCACCCCATGTATATCTCACTGAGAGCAGGCTTACATGTGACCAGAGAACCGTCTAAGACTGAAATGGCCTCCAAGAATAACTTCATTTGATGTTAACTCAGTTTGACTTCGGCTTCCTTCGGAGGACAGCTGTTCTGTCATCTTCGTCCTGACGGGCCAGCGTCCCAAGACTGTGGCCGGCACGCTCTGTTCTTTAACCTTCTAAGCACTTCAAAACATTCTTTCATTCAATCTTCCCAAGAGCCTGGCAAGGAAGGCATTTGCTCCTAACGGGCTGGGCTGAAGAAAGGCTCCTTTCTGTCTGACTCTATTCATTTCCCAGGGCTGCTGTGACAAATGGCCATGAGCTTGGTGACTTAAAACAACAGAAAGGTGCTATCTCACAGATCTAGAGGCCAGAAGTCTGAAACCAAGGTGTCGGCAGGGCTGCGCTCCCTCTGAAGGCTCTAATGGGGGTGGGGGGGGTCCTTCTCGACTTTTCCGGCTTCTGGTGGCTACAGGTGTTCCTCGNTTGTGTCTCTGTCTTCTCCTTTTCTGCGTCTTATCAGGAATCATCTTAAGATCCTTGACTTAATTACATCGGCAAAGACCCCTCTTCCAAATAAGGTTCTGGGGGTAGGATATGGACAGACGTTTTGGGGGCGCCACCATTCAACCCACTGCAGACTCTTTCCCACCCACAGGCCACAGCCAAGCAGGGTGAGCTCACAAGGGACGTCCAACCTTTAGTGTGGCTGTCGAGGTCACTGGTGCCAGCGCTGCACACACTACCTCGTACCAGCGGCTGCGTGATTCTGGGCAAGCTTATGAAGCTCCCTGAGCCTTAGTTTACTTGTTTGTAAAATGGGGATAATAATTACTTCCCTCATTGTGTGGCCGAAAGCGTTAGATGAGAAGATGCTGTGCCGGGTGCTACCTTCCAAATTTGCCCAGGTTTCAACCACTTGTCACCACCTTCCCAGCTACCCCTGTGTTCCAAGTCACTATCACATGTCACCTAGGTATCTGCCACAGCCTCCTCACTGGCCTCCCTCTTTCCCCTGTCCCTTCCCTTCAATCTACTCCCCGCACAGCAGCCAGAGGAATCTTTCAAGAAAAGTAAGTCAAATCACACCCTTCCTCTGCTCAGAGCCCCCCTCTCCATGGTTGGCATCAGACTCTGTATAATCCAGCCCTCTGCTACATTTCTGGCCTGGTCTCCTACCCACCCCACTCCCCTGCTTACTCACTCTACTCTAGAAACACCAGCCTCCTTCATGCTCCTGGATCCTACCAAGTCTGCTGCTGCCTCAGGCCCTTTGCACTCACTGTTTCTCGTGATAGCTGCCTAGCTCATGCTGGCTCACTCTTTCACCCTATCCAAGTCTCTGCTCAAATGTCGTATCATCAGAGAGGCCACCCGCCTATATAGAAATAGCAGCCTGCCCTGAGTTGAGTTGTGTCTTTCCAAAAGACTTGTTGAAGTCCCAACCATCAGTCCCCGTGAGTGTGAGCTTTTTTGGAAATAAGATCTTAGAGAGGTAATCAAATTAAGATGCGGTCATATCCCATCACTGTAGGCCTTAATCCAGTATGGCTGGTGCTATTAGAAGAAAAGAGACCCAAAGACACGCAGGGGCGAATGCCATAAGACCACAGAGGCAGACACTGGACTGATGTGCCTACGAGCCAAAGAACACCAAGGCTTGCCTGCAACGCCAGAAGCTAAAAGAAACGCCTGGAACAGCTAGAGCCTGCAGAGAGCACATAGGCTTGCCAATGCTTTGATTTCAGACCTCCAGCCTCCAGAAGTGTGAGAGAAAGAGTTCTCATTGGTGTAAGCCACCCAGTTTGTGGTAGGCAATTATTACACCCCCTAGGAAATGAATGTACTCCCTCACCCCAGTCACTGCATATCTTTACGCTTTCTTTTCCTTTGTATCATTTGACATATTATAACCTTTGTTCGTTGTCAATCTCCAGCAAACTCGAGTGTGTATTCCAGGAGAGCAAGGACTTTGTTTTGTTTACTGTTGTGATTGCTGGTGCTTAGAACAATGCCTAGTATATAGTAAGTGCTCAGTAAAGATGTGTTGTGTAAACCTATTACCGAATAATGTCAGTAGAGCCCTAAGCATGTGTTTGGCACACAGCAAGCTCTCTGTAAACGATAATGACTATAACTGTTGCCCTCATTATTCTCACTAAGGCCCTTTCCCTAAAAGAAATATTCTTCTTCACATACAGCTCCCTAACCTACTCGCCGTCAGTCCTTGGATTGTCTCCACCATGCCTTCCTCAACATGGCGGGATTCGCTCAGAGAATTTTCAAGGAAGAATTACAGTTATTTTCTTTATTATTTTGTATCTCCAACTCTAGTCCACAGACCCCTAAAATCCAATAACTACAAGTCCCCAGAGTAACCATAATATTCTGCCATTGTCACTTTCTGTCACAGTCTACCTTTTAAGCAAAACTTTTTTTTAAATGTTTATTTATTTTCAAGAGACAGAGAGAGAATGTGAGCAAGGGAAGGGAACAGAGAGAGGGAGATACAGAATCCGAAGCAGGCTCCAGCCTCAAAGCCATCATGAGCCATCAGCACAGAGCCCGATGCCAGGCTCAAACCCACGAACCGTGAGATCACGACCTGAGCCAAAGTCAGACGCTTAACCAACTGAGCCACCCAGATGCCCCAGGCAAAACATTTTTAAAAGAAGAGCTTCTCTCTGCCCCTGGCAGAGTCCAATGTGCTCTTGGCTCTGTCTTAGGTCAGTTTCGCCTAGAAGCAGACCCTGAGATGCAGTTTTGTGTACAAATGGCTCATTAAAGGGGCGCCTGGGTGGCTCAGTCAGCTAAGCAGCTGACTTCGCCTCAGGTCACGATCTCACGGTTCGTGGGTTCGAGTCCCGTGTTGGGCTCTGTGCTGACAGCTAGCTCAGAGCCTGGAGCCTACTTCAGATTCTGGGTCTCCCTCTCTCTCTGACCCTCCTCTGCTCATGCTCTGTCTCTTTCTGTCTTTCAAAAATAAATAAAGGTTAAAAAAAAATTAATGAAAAACAACAATAACAACAAATGACTCATTAAAGAAGTGCTCCCAGAAGAAGCCAGTAAGGGGAGTAGAAGAGGCAGGATGACAAAGGGAAGGAAACCAGGCCAAAGTATACTTTCCTGTGAAATCCCTGCCTCAGCCAGTTTCCAGAAGGAGTTCTGGAGTGCCAGTTGCACCTCTGAGTGTGCCCGGCCTCGTGACAAGGGAGCTGGGATTTCTTTTCCCTCGCCAGTCTGTGACAGGTGCCTGGCAGTGGACAGAGGATGAATGGAAACCCCAGGCCCTTTCAACTCGCGCTGTGCTGGAGGGCGTTTGTCCTGGCTCCCCGGAGGCAATTATTCCCCACTCCGGATTCAGTAACATCGCGTCAGTGGCTTGAAATCAGCCACTGTGGGAGTGTTGACACCACAGACAATGGTGAATGATACAAACCAGGGCTTTGGATTTTTAGGCTTTTTGTTGGTTGGTTGGTTGGTTTTACACAGACCGTTGTTCAACACTTACCAACTGGGCAGAGATAAGGAGACTCTTATGTTCAGGGACGGGCCCCCTGAAGGTCACAGGTGCCGGTCATTAGCAGCAAAGCCTGCGGATGCTGGGGGATGGGCACACAGAATTGCAATTGCGGAAAGGAGTGGAGAGGGTCTGGCGGGGTACCAGCAGCGCTCACTATGGCAGCACGGATCCGCTGTGGTTCAGTAGGGGCCCCTCAGGGCTAGTTCTTCCCTGAGGGAATGACTAGCTAAATTAGCCAAAGCCAGGGAGTGCCTCCATTACCGAGTCTCCAGGCTGAACTTGGAAGGTTAGGGGGGCTGGATCAACTCTGTCCCTGACCCCGATCGCCTCCTCTGGTTGCGTTAATCCAGGACTTGATGGCAACGGGGAAGAAGGGAGTCTTCTGAAGGCCTGTGTGCTCCCCTCTTCTGGGCTCCAGTCACGACTCCGTGTCTTTACAATGACAGTCCCTGGCCTGTTGAGGAAGAGTTCAAATAGAAACCAAGGTGTTTTTCTTCCACGAAGAAGAGAACAATGAATAATATACAACCATTGCAGCCATGGGCCCGCGGGCTGGGGGCTAGTTCCATATCCATGGAAATAGAG
>NW_027530632.1:888206-888820 GCF_008692635.1 Crocuta crocuta
TTGTTTTGTGAGTTGCTTTTTAAAAATAAAGCCAGAAAGATACCTCCATTCTCTCAGCCCTGACCCCTGTGCACTGTTCTCCAGAGGAGCCGGTAGACTGTGCGACAGAATGCAAGAGGGCACCTGGCCACCCACAGCCCTCCTACCAGCGAGGCGGCTGGAGCTGGCATGAGACCACACAATGTCAGCCTTGAAGAGGCAGAGATGTTCGGGGAAAAACAAAAACAGTTACCACCCAGGAAAATAAAGCCGTGTGCAAGCAGATAGCTGCTTTGTATAGGTCCTTTCCACTTAAAAAAAATTTTTTTATATGTGCCTTAGAGAAATAACAACACCCTTCGTTGACACGTCATCTTGAAATTGTGATAATAATTGCCAATTATTATCCAAGGTCTCATACTTTAAGATACTACCATTCTGCCCACCCTCCGCCACATCCTTCTTTCCGGCCCCCTTGGGGGAGAGGCTGGCAGAGCAGAATGGCCATCTAGCCGGTCTCCTGGAGCAATCCAAGAGGCGGCCAAATCCTGACCTCTCTGCTCACATGCCCGGTTCGCTTCATGCAAGTTTCATAGAAAGAACTCCATTTTAAGAGAAGTGAAGAACCCTACAGC
>NW_027530632.1:888955-897935 GCF_008692635.1 Crocuta crocuta
GACGAATCCAGTTGCTAGGAAACCCTAAATTTTAGGCAGAACTTGGAAAAAAAAAAAAGAGTTCTACAGGGCTCTTAAGTTTGGGATCTTAAGTTTTACTGAGTGGTAGCGTTCTTCCAGACGCAGCCTCTGGGATAAGGACTCAGACAGAAGTGATTCATGCAGGAGAGGCTTCCAGAAGAAAGCGCCAAGGGGATGGAGAAGGACCCAAACAAGGGCCATGAGATTACGTGATATCCAGCCTCACTGATCGCATAGGAAGCTCCCAGGTGAAAGGACTTTTCAAAGTTTGGTTGGTCCGGAGGCCAGAAAGCTGCATTTTTTGTATCTGTCAGACTTTGGCTAAGGATCACTGCATTAGCAACAAAGCCCACCAGTGAAAGTTATCTGAGGGCTTCAAGAGACCCATGACCAGTGTCTAAGCTACTTGCGAAACAGCATGAAAACAAGGTGGGAAGAAATGGGGTAAGTGAGGTGCTTTCCCGAGGCACAAGATTTCAGGGGGAGCCCAAATCTCAGCAACAAAGGTAAATAATACCTTAAAGTGATATTTCTGAAAGTCAGAATTGGCGCAGAAAAAAATGCATGATGACAAAACAGTGATATTTTGCGTAAAGAAAGGACCCAACTGGGCCTCACTGCCTCAGCCGAATCTATGCTCCAGGACTTTATTTACAATAACAGATGGTTGGCCTGTGGGCTGTAGTTTGCCAATTTGATTTCTTATATTATCGCATTAAAATACCACATATCGTGATTGCTCAGTGTTTGGGAACCAATCCCCTCAAATTTTTCACGGAAGGTGTGCTTCACCTGCCTCACCTTAGTCCCGGCCCTGCTCGGGTAAGATGACTTCTTGACAAGAGAGCAAACATGGAAAGACTCCAATCCTGTGACAATTAGCCCCCTCAACACACACACACACACACACACACACACACACACACACACACAAATGGACTTTCAAATCCCTCCCCTTTCCCCATCTCCAACCCAGATTCATTCNNAAGCAGGCTCACACTGTCAGCACAGAGCCCAAAGCGGGGCTCGAGCCCACAAACCGTGAGATCATGACCTGAGCCGAAGTCAGCCGCTTAACCGACTGAGCCACCCAGGCGCCCCCAAAAGGGCTTTAAGATATTTTCCATTAAGCAAATAAGGCTCCGAATGCATTTTTAAGGGTTCATTTTAAAATCCTCCAGGGTAAGGGGTGCCTGGGTGGCTCAGTCGGTTAAGCGGCTGACTTCGGCTCAGGTCATGATCTCGAGGTTCGTGGATTTGAGCCCCCTGTGCTTCAGATTCTGTGTCTCCCTCTCTCTCTGACCCTCCCCTGCTCATGCTGTCTTTCTCTCAGAAATAATAAACAAATAAATAAATAAATAAAATCCTCCAGGAAGAAGGAAATGAGGAAGATGCTGGTCAAAGAGTACAAACATCCAGTTCTAAGAAGAAGAAGGTCTGGGGATGTGAGGTACAAATGGCGATTATAATTAACAATACCACACTGGGTACTTGAAACCTGCTAGGAGAGTAGATCTCAAATCTTCTCACCATAACAGCAACAATAGCAAAATGATAATTACGTGAGGTGGAAGGTATAACCCTACTGTGGCAAACACGTATCAAATCATCACATGCACACCTTAAACGTACACAGTGTTTTGTGTTAAGTGGATCTCAATAAAGGTGCAAAAAAAATTCCTCCAGCTCCTGAGAAATCCCATGTCTCTTGCTGATCATTCCTTCCTACAGGGACTTGTCCCTCGTTTGGAGCAGTCACGTCATCCTGGTCTGCCCGGGACTGGGATTTAATGCTGAACGTCCCAAGTCCTGATTCCTCGTCCTGCTTGTAATGCTACTTTCTAGAAGAGGATCGTGCCTTTCCTGGAGCCCAGGAAAGGGTGCCTGCTCCAGTCGTTATTCCTGCACAGCAAACCTCCCCAAACATGGTGATGGAAACCAAAACGCAAAAAGCATCGTATTCTGCTCAGAAGGTGTATGGGTCAGGAATTAGGACAGTAGACAGCAAAGATACCTTGCCCCGGCTCCCCAGTTTCTGGAGCCCCCATTGGAAAGGCTCAAAGGCTGGGGCGACTTGGCTATTGGCTGGAGCCTCAGCCGGGCCGAGCTCCCCTCCACAGCTCTCTGCATTGGCTAATTTGAGTTTCCTAAGAGCATGACTCTGCTTCCAAGAGTGAGCACGCCGAGGGGCTAAAGTGGAAGAAATCTCAAGTAGTTTCATGATCATGTCTCAGAAGTCATGCAGTGTCCCCTTCTCCGCAGTCTGTTGGCTGCAGCAGTCAGAAAGGCCTACCGGGTTCAAGGGGATGGGACGGAGACTTCACCTCCTAATGGGGGGAGCCACATGGGTGTGAAGAACATTGGGATGGAAGTTACTATCTCCACCATCTTTGGAAAATGCAGTCCCATGAGTAACACGGAGAAGTGAGAAGGAAGATGAGAAGGAGGTCACCTCCCCAAGGCTCCTGGGTGACCATCCCATGGAAGTGGGAAGGGACCCAGGAATAGAAATTCTGGAAAGTTCTCAGCAGCCCTCAGGCTGTTCCTGGGCACCCGAACAATGACTGGGAAGTGGGGATGGGGGGAATATTGGTTTTGGAGTGAGGATCTACAGCCCCCGGGAGTTCTGATCCCTCCCTACCCCATCCTCAGGTCAACACTTTTGTTACTGACTGAATTGTGTCCCCAACTCACAAATTCCAATGTGGAAGCCTTAACTCCCAATGTGATGATGCTTGGAGATGGGCCTTTGGGAGATGATCAGGTTTAGATGATGTCATGGGGCCGGAGCCCCCATGATGGAATTAGTGCCTAAATAAGAAGGGGAAGAGACACGAAAATGCTCCCTCTCCACACATGCATGCACCAGGAAAGCCCAATGGATGTATATTGAAACAGTGGCCTCTGCAAGCCAGGAAGAGGGTCCTCACCAGTACCGGTCCCTGTCGGCGCCCTGATCTTGGACTTCCAGCCAACAGAACCGTGAGAAAATAAATGTCTGTTGTTTAAGCCACCCAGTCTAGGGGACTTTGCTATGGCAGCCGTAGCCGATTAAAACAACCTCCACAGAGCTCGTGCTTACGGGAGGGAGATAAACGCACTTGTGCGTCCCTCCCAAAGTGCCGACTTGTGGTGTGTGCATTGGGTGGTGGTGCCCTCCTTCCGACATCTAGGTCGACGTGGCCACCAACCCCTGGGAAGGACCCCAGAGCCACCAGGTACTGGCCACAGTAACTCTAAGCCCGGTCACCTGTGACCCTGGGTAAAGAAGTCCCTTCTAAGGTGCTGTCTGCCTGGAGGGGCAGAAGCTAGGGGTCCTCACTCCCCAGAATGTCCTCTGTGGCCTTCAGTGCCAAGGTCTAGTCAGTGCCTGGCAACTAAATATTTCTAAGAACTAGATCACATGCCACTGAATGCACATCATTTGCAGGAAGAGGGAAAAACAATCAGAGGCCTTACTGGAACTGGAAGACATGTGTTTAAAGTTCATTGACAGTAAAAGTATCAAAACCCTATTGTGTGGGTGTTTTCAAGGCCAAATTAAGATCCTCCTCGAGGGCAATTTTAGACATGCGAGGTTCTGCTTCTTTGAAAACAAATACTCAGGGGAGAGCGCATATCCTGTATGACCTTAATTCTTCTGTTAAAGCTGAAAACAAAGAAAAGAAGAGAAAGAAGAAGAAGAAAAAGAACTGTTTTTGAGCTACATTTCAAGTCTGAATAGTGTGGAGAAAGAACAACCCACAATACAGTATAATAATAGCCAACTACAAAAAAAAAAAAAATGGGAAACAGGCAAACAGGCTTTATTAACGGTTTCTCCAAATTGGGCATGTCAGAAAGTTAAAGAGCTCCTATGTGATCTGCTGGTACATCCACCGATTTTCCAACAAAATCTGTGTTTTTCTATTGTTTTCCTATACTGGAAAGTCAATCAATGGGGGTGTGTGTGCATTTCATGGCTGTCATTGCTGTCGGTCTGTCTGTTCAGACCCCCCACAAATGAGCGGCTTCTTCTGTTTATATTAGATTCAGTCTTCCTTAAAATGACTCGATTTTCACGAAAGAATAAATGAACACTCGATCCTAAGATGGACTGGAATTCCATTTAAAGATCATACCAGTTGCTATCGATTTCTCTGTTTCCAGTAATGGGGTTCCCATGACTCAATAGCATAGTGTGTATGTTGGGAAGAAGCTTACAGGTTTTTCTACTCCCAGAATCCATGGCTTTGGCTGCTTTCTGTTGCCGTAGCAAAGCCTTGCCCTGTGAAATGGCACAAGAAACCCAAAAGTGCGGGGGGTACTCAAGAAGACGGTGGACGCAGAGAGGAGCCTTGAAGTCTTCAGGGTCAATGGCTGTGAGGACAGGGACCTTTGGCCATTTGGTACTGTGTCTTCTGGTGCCATGTGGAAAACAGAGGCTGAAAGGGCCCATTTTCATGTTGTTCTCCATAACCACTGACAGTCTTCCCTTGAGCAAATTTCAGTCGGGCAGGGGCTTCTGAATCCTCTGCCCAACTAGGCTTTGAAAGGTGCATTGAAGACCCTTGCGTCCAGACATGGGGTCTATTTGCCACCCATTGACTCAGATTGACTCATGGACGTAGTCCATGACATATTTTGGTCAATGGGACATTAGCATATGCAGCACGAGGAGAGATTTCCATAGCATTTGTGCATCAGAGCCTGCTTCTCTGGAAAACCTACCTGCCTCTATGTGAAGAAGCCAAGGCCCGAAGGACACATGACCCAGTCATCTTCGTTGTCACAGCCACCGCCATCCAACCCCTAGAAGCAGAGCCACTAGCTAATGGGAAGCGAGCTGCAGATGTAGGAATGAACCCAACGGAGGCCAACAGAAAAACTGTCTGAGCCCAGCCCAAGTCGCCAACCCACAGACTTGCGAGCTGAATCAATGGTCGGGGTGTTAAGCCACTGTGTTTTGGAGTGATTTGTTAGGCAGCAGTGGTTAACTAACACATACAGACCTTCAAGTTTCTCGCAGTAAGAGAAGTAACAAAGGGCATGTGTGTCAAGTCATATTAGCATCCACTTAATCTCATGATATGTATAATTGCCATCCGTTTTGATGTTTTTTAATTTTTTTTTTTATTTTTTTAATGTTTTATTTATTTCTGAGAGAGAGAGAGAGACAGCGTGAGCGGGGGAGGGTCAGAGAGAGAGGGAGTCACAGACTCTGAAACAGGCTCCAGGCTCTGAGCTAGCTGTCAGCACAGAGCCCAACACGGGGCTCGAACCAATGAACCGTGAGATCATGACCTGAGCCAAAGTCGGACCTGAGCCACCCAGGCGCCCCTCAGTTTTGATTTTTAAAACATATTTTTCTCCCATCTCTTCTCGTGATGACACTGTGAGTTGATAGCAGTTGGATTAATTGAAGGGTATGACTGATGGTGCTACAGAAAAAATTAGTCACACTCTAGGAAAAAATGATGAGGCCGACTTTATTCAGGACCATCATGATAGGTGTAAGGATTACCAGGGGTTTTGCAGTGGGGAGAGAGCCTGGGCTCAACTCCTAAAGCAGCAAGGAAAAATGGGTATTTTTAGCCAAGGACTAGGGGCTGGTGGCAGGTTAGTGGTCAATGAATGGTAATTTACCAAGAAATGATGATTTCTTACAAGATTCTTGCTGAGAGTGGGCCAGAGTGATCAGACATCACCTTGGGACTGATGGGGGCAAAAGAATTCTATCAGAACGGAGGGTGATCAGGTATGGAAGACGGGGGATTCCATCTAGACTGACTTAGCAGGGCTCTTACTAAGATTGGACGATGCAGAGATGAACACGAAAGCTCCAAAGTCAAGGCCTAGTTGGGCAAAAGATTCAGAAGAACCCGCCTGGCTAAGGTTTGGTCAAGGAAGGACTCCTTGTCAGTGGTTAAGGAGAAGAACATGAAAATGGGCACATTCAGCCTCTGTTTTCCACCCGGCACTTGGAGGGCACAGCAGCTGCGTGGCCAGAGCTCCTTGCCCTCGCTGGTGACCCTGAAGACTTCAAGGCTCCTCTCTTTGTCCACCATCTTGCTGAGTACCGCCCGCACTTTGGGCTTTCTTGTGCCATTTCACAGAGCCAAGGTTTGTTACGGCAACAAAAAGATAGCAGCCAGGGCCAGCTTCACTGGAGTGCAACCACATTCCAGAAAGCTCTTGTGCAGAAAACGATTAACACGATAGGCCTGACTGGTTATCCTTGCCTGCTTACAAGAGAGGCCCTTGGCTGGCATCTGGAGTCTTCGATTTGGGGAGAGTTCCCACTGTTCCCAGAACAGACAGGGTGGCTCACTATGCCTCAACTGTACAAACAGTGATGTTTATGCTGAATTCCTTTCCTTCCGGGAGGCTGGAATTTGGAGAGGTGCCAGGCAAGGGGTGCCTACATGACCAGCCCCCAATAAAACCCCTGGCCAATGAATCTCTAATGGGCTTCCGAGGTTGGGAACGTTTCACACGTGTTGTCGTAATTCATTTTTGGCCGGGAGAAGATTCTTGGAAAACTGCACCTGGACTTGGCTCTGGGTACTTCTTGCCTTTGTTGATTGTGCTTGGTGTCTTTTCACCGTGATAAATCTCAGAGGTGAACACAACTATATGCTGAGTCCTGTGAATCTTCCCAGTGAATCTTTTTTAAAATTTTTTATCAAAGTGTAGTTGCAACACAATGTTACATTAGTTTGGGGTATACAACGTGGGGGTTCCGCAACTCTGTCTGTGACGCTATCTATGTCACCACAAAGTGTAGCTACCATCTGTCACCAGACTATGACATTATCATTAACTGTATTCTCTCTGCTGTGCCTCTAAGCTCCTTGACTCACTCATTCCATAATGAAGCCCATACCCCCCACTCTTGTTTATGTGTTTTGTCCCTGCCCCATAGTCTTCCTTCTAGACATCACCATCCCAGTCAATCGTTGGTGGCCTTGCTCCCCCCAAACCCCACGCTGGGAAATTAAAGCTCCGTGATCACCACCTTGACATTCTTAAGAATTTAATCTTTACATGTGTGTTTCCTAAGTGAAGTCAGATTGGCTAAGGGGACGTAGTCCAGAGCCTTAGGGCTTCTCACTTCCCTGGGAGGATTCCCGCCCCATCCTACCTCCAAGATCCATGTGGCACTCTGCTTCAGCAAGGACTTAGGGACCAGGTAGGGTGCATGTGCCCTTGGCTCTCTGGGTAGGGCATAGTGGCTGTGGTCCTTGCCTGGACTAGCAGCTCCTCTGAGCATTCAGTGGTGACTCAGAGACGGACAATTCTCTTGCTCACTGCCAATCCAGGTACCGAGCAAGGTCAGGTGAGGAGGTTGCTGTCCTTTGGGGGTCACTTTTTCTCTGCTCTGAATTGCAGTAACGGGTCCATTGGACGGGGAACCGCTTGGATGGACTTCCCCACCACCTCGCCATGCTACATGCCCGTTGGCCGCTGTTGGGAGAAGGGGCCACAGGATATGTGCCCAGGGGAGCACGACTTTAAATAGCCACTAAAAACAGCATGGCAGGTGGAGAGAGACTATGGGAAAAAAGAAAAAGCTTCATATTTGGTATCTTTAATGGCATTCTTTCCTGCTTCCTAAAAAAAGTATATAACAGGCTACCTTTGCTCATTTTATTTTAATATAGTTGACACACAATGTTACATTCGTTTCAGATGTATATGACTCAACATCTCTATATGTGAGGCTGTGCTCACCCCAAGTGTAGCTACCGTCTGTCACCAGGCAACGCTATTACATTCTTACTGACTCTATTCTCTAAGTTGTGCCTTTCATTTCCATGACTCATTCACTCCATAAGTGGAAGCCTGTATCTCCCTCTCCCCTTTACCCATTTTGCCCATCCCCTCACTCCCCTCCCCTCTGGCAGCCATCAGTTCGGTTTCTGTGTTTATAGGTCTGATTAACACTAATTTGATAAGTATATGCGCTCCTATGTTTATAGCAGCATTATCGACAATAGTCAAGATATGAAAGCAGCCTACGTGCCTGTCGATAGACAAATGGATGAGGAAGGTGTGGTGTGTGTGTGTGTATATATATATATATATACACACACACACACATATGTACATTATATGTATATATGTGTGTATTATATGTATATGTATATGTATATGTGTAGTATATATGATGGAATATTATGCAACCATAGAAAAGAATAAAATCTTGCCATTTGTGACATGGATGGACCTAGAGGGTATTATGTTAAGTGAAATAAGTCAGAGAAAGACAAGTACCATGTGATCTCACTCATATGTGGAATCTTAAAAAAAAAAAAAACCACAAATGAATTTTTCCTGCTTTTTGAATAAGATGCCTCACATTTTCAATTTACACTGGGTCCCACAAATTCACTTTATTGGAATCATCTCCTTTTATGATAGGATTGAGTAGGCAGAGAGAGAAAGATTAGGACCTGAGGTCTCTGGGTGGGGAAAGACATAGTCTGGAACAATGCTGGGAGTATCTGACCACAGCGAACACCCTCAGGCATAAGGTTCCTCTTAAGAATGTACCAGACCCCACCTACGCTCCCTCAGGTTCCCCCCAGGAATTTGACAGAAGACCTAAGTATGGCCACAGACCACTCCTCATACAATGGGCATGAGCCAATCAGGAACGGACAACCCAGCACCCAGAGCTATCCAGCCAATAAGGGGAGGACCATCACCAAAAAGAAATAACTAATCCAGAAACTTCCTAATATAAGATCTATAATGAAGGATCACACATCAATGAGGAAGACACTTGAAGAATCTGACAAATTATCTCATTATTTTGCAACATAACAATATTTGTTACCACTTATTGACTACTTATAGCATGCTAGGTACTGTGATAAGTATTTTGCATGCATTTCGGACTTAACCCTCAAAAAACCTTATGAAATAGATATTCCTATTCTCATTTTATAGTCAAGGAACTTGGGGTACAGGATGG
>NW_027530632.1:897965-898489 GCF_008692635.1 Crocuta crocuta
GACTTAGGCTCAGGTCACCATCTCGCAGTTCATGGGATCGAGCCCCACATCGGGCTCTGTGCTGACAGTGCATAGCCTACTTGGGATTCTCTCACTTCCTCTCTCTCTCTCTCTCTCTCTCTGCTTCTCCTTCTCTCTCTCTCTTTCTCGTAATAAATAAATATTAAAAGAAAAAAGTCAAACAACATTTCAAATCCAGGTTGGCCTGACTCCAGTGCAAAGCCAAATACATCTCATATATATGGAAGAGTTTTATTCCTTTTAAAACTATAGAGGCGATTCCATTTCCAGGAAAATGGAGTCGACACACTTTTCCCCATTCCCCTGCTAAGTATCTAAATATAACTGTCCTGGATGGTACTCATAAATATAACATTGTTTTTAGGCTCTGAAACTGAGAGAGAAGCAAGGCAGCTAGTGAACTTGGGACTCAAAGAACAACACAACGGTGAATTCCCTGAGTTTTCTTTCTACCTTATATATGCCAGCCTTGACACTGGACAGACTCAGGACACAGAAATGTC
>NW_027530632.1:898573-903881 GCF_008692635.1 Crocuta crocuta
TTCTCTGCCCAAAGAGCTAGGAAAGGAAGAGCCAAGCAGGACAGACAACTTTTAGGCAATAGCTGATCTACTCCAGGCAAGCACGAAGGAAAAATACAGCAGCTCGATCCCCACCCCCACCAGTAAAAGCCTAATGGAGAGTCCAGACCTTCACCCCCACTAGACTATAATGCCACCCCTCAACTCCTACTGTGGATAGTATCAGAGGAAGCCTGGGTAGAGGGTCCAAACGTTCCCCACCCCTTGAGCAGAATGTTGGTAGGAGTGTAGATATTAAAGGTGCTGCCGGTGAGGAGTAAGAAGGAAATGAGGATAATGTCGCAGGAAACCGTAGAAAAGATCGTTGTTATACGGTAGCAGGAGACTTGGCTGAGTGGGATCCGACAGCTGCGCGGAAAGTCGAACCTGTGAGTGATATTACAAGAACTTGGAAGCCACAGCAGAACTTGGATATTTAGCCGAGGAGATTTCCAAACAAAAGCCTGAAGGTGTAGCCTGGTTTCTTCTTCTGTTTACAGTACAATGTAAGAGGAAAGAGATACATTGAAGAAGGAACTACTAAGCAAAAAGGAAACAGTACTTGATTTGGGAAATTCTCAGGCTAGCCAGATTGCGAAGGAGGTTAAAATTAGAATATTCACAGGGCACCTGGGTGGCTCAGTCGGTGAAGCGTCTGACTTCAGCTCAGGTCATGATCTCACGGTTCGTGGGTTCGAGCCCCGCGTTGGNCTGCTGTCCGAGAAGAGCCTGCTTTGGATCCTCTGTCCCCCTCTCTGCCCCTCTCCCGCTTGTGCGTGCTCTCGCTCCCTCTCTCTCAAGAATAAATATTTTTTTAAAAAAAAGGAGATTTGCTATTAGGAAAGCACGCTCTGGTGAAAAGGCCAAAGGTGTGGCTGGATGGCCTTTTGCTAGTACTTAAAAGATTGGGTGTGTGACTCATGGGTCCCCTCGCCCATCTCAGCAGAAGCCAGGATAGAGATGGGATTGTCCAGGAAATATCTGTGGAGAAATTTCTTGTCCAATAGTGTGAATTCCTGTGACATGCCCAGGTNGCTTAACTGACTGAGCCACCCAGGCGCCCCTCACAAGCGTTTTCAGAATGTGACTGCAGCAGAAACACTATTAGCTTGGGGTGAATGCAGTGGACAAAATGGAAGAAGGCCATCGTGCTCTCAAAACTCTACAGGCAAGAAACAGGCTGATAAAGCGACTCAGCTGCAAAAGGTACTCTCCTTCAAGAAACACTGAAGGACAAGTTCAAAGGCAGACCCGTAAGTCTAGCGGAAACAGCCTTGGGCCCAAACATCAGAGATACAAGTGCAGAGGGTCAGGAGCCACAGGCCTAAGGACCAGTGCCTCAAACCACTTAAAGCTTAATGAAATTTGCTCCGGTCAATTTTGAGATTCCTTGGGACCAGTGACCCCTTTCTTCCACTTCTCTTTTGGAACAGGACCATCTATAACTGTTGTACTATACCTGTCCCACCATCATATTTGGGGATCAGACAATTTGTTCTTCAGTTACACAGGCCCACAGATGGAGAGGAATTTTGACCCAGGATGAATCATAGCCAGAATCTCACCCATGCCTGATTAAGATTATTCAGATCACAAGAGAGGGGAGCCTGGGTGGCTCAGTCAGTTAAGCGTCCGACTTCGGCTCAGGTCATGATCTGAGGGTTTGTGAGTTTGAGTCCCACGTCGGGCTGTGTGCTGACAGTTCAAAGCCTAGAGCCTGGACCCTGCTTGAGATTCTGTCTCCGTCTCTCTCTGCCCCTTCCCCAACAAAAAAAAAAAAAAAAAAATACATACATACATAATAAATAAATACATAAAATACCAGAAACTCAGAGCTGCAGGGGTACTTGGGTGGCTTTGCCGATTGAGTGTCCAACATGGTTAGTGGGTTCGAGCCCCATGTTGGGCTCTGTGCTGACAGCTCAGAGTCTAGAGCCTGCTTCAGATTCTGTGCCTCCCTCTCTCTCTGCCCCCTCCTGCTCGCCCTCTGTCTCTCTTTCTCTCAAAAATAAATAAACGTTAAAAAAATTATTTAGATCATGAGATTTGGATCTTTTGAGCTGATGATACTTACATGAGATTCTGAATTTCAGGTTAACGCTAAAATAAGACGAGGCTTCTCAGAATGTTGGTAAGGGGTGAATGCATTTTGCACATGGAGTGGCTATGAACCTTTGAGGGATAGAGGGCAGACTGCAGTGGGCCGAATGGTGGCTTCCAAAGACCTTATAAATGTTAATCTCCAGAACTTATAAATGTCACCTTATATAAAACAAAGACAGCACATGTGATTAAGAATCCTGAGACGCATCATTTTCCTAGATTATCTGGGTGGGCCCTAAAGGCAAGCACGTGTATCCTTCTCAAAGGGAGACAAAGAGAGCCTTAACAAGGCAGAGAAGAAGGTGATATGCTGATAAAGGGGAGACAGAGATCCGAAGGTGCTGGCCTTAGACACTGGAATTCTGTGGCCACAAGCCAAGGAATACCTACAGCCACCAGAAAGTGGAAAAGAAACTTGGAGAGACAAGGAACAGAGAGCCTCCAGAGACAGCACAGCCTTGCCAGCATCTTGCTTTCAGCTCAGCGAAACCGATCTTATACTTCTGGCATTTGGGAGAATAGATTTCTGTTCTAAGCAACCGAGTTTGTGGTAAGTTTCCACAACTTTCACAAGAAACTAATACACCTGGCGAGGATGTCTGCTCTCACTCTCTTACTCAGCATAGGGCTTGAGATCCAAGCCAGCACGATAAGACAAGAAAAAGAAATAGAACACATACAGATTGAAAAGGAAGAAATAAAACTCCTTATTTGCAGATGACGTGATAATCCACATAGAAAATGATAACAAATCTACAAAACAAAACCTCTTAGAATAAGTCAGTGGAACAAGGTCACAGGATACATGATTGACATATAAAATTCAATTTTATTTCCATATGTTAGCAATGAACACGAGATTTAAAACACAGCGCCATTCACAGTTGCCCCCAAAATGAAATACTTAGGTGTAAATATAAATAAATAGGTACAGGACTTGGATGCTGAAAAGTACAAAATTTATTTAAATCAAAGATCTAAATAAATGGAAAGACACACCGTGTTGGTGAATGGGAAGACTCAGCATAGCAAAGAGGTCAGTTCTCCCCAAAATTAGTGTGCAGGTTTAAAGCAGTATCCATAAAAAATCTAGCAAGATTCTTTTTGTGGATATTGATAAGCATGGTCTAAAATTTATATGGAAACACAAAGATCTAGAACAGCTAAAGCAATTTTGAAAAGGAAGAATAAAATGGGAGGAATCCCTCTAGGCAATTGCAGGACCTTCTCTGGCTAGAGTAGCCAAGACTGAGTGTTACTGGCAGAAGGAGAGACATGTAGATCAATGGAACAAAAGAGAATCTAGCCACATACAAGTAGAGATTTTGTGCACCCTTCACTCAGTGACCACTCATATCTAGAATAGATAAAGAACTCTCAAAACTCAACAGTTAACACTTGTTTCATTTAAAAGAGGAAGAAGAGGGGAGCCTGGGTGGCCCAGTCAGTTAAGCCTCTGACTCTTGATTTCAGCTCAGGTCATGATCTCATGATTTATGGGATCGAGCCTCATGTTGGGCTCTGCGTTGACAGCGTGGAGCCTGCTTGCAATTCTCTCTCTCCCTCCCTATCTGCCCCTTCCCTGCTTGAGCTCTCTCTCTTTCTCAAAATAAATAAATGAACATCATTTTAAAAAGGGGGACAAAGACAGGAAGGGACACTTCATCACAGAGGATATACAGATGTTGAATGGGCACTTAGAATGATATTCGTCACTAGCTATGCAGGAAATGCAAAATTAAGACCATAATAAGATATCACGACACACCTATTAGACACCTAAAATAAAAAATAGTAAAATGCCAAATGCTGGCATGGATGTAGAGAAATTATAGCTCTCACATATTGCTGATAGGAATATAAAATGACACAACCACTTTGGAAAACAGTTTGGCAGTTTTCCTAAGGAAAAAAAGAAAAAAGCAAGAAAGAAATGCAATTAGCATAGAGGCCAGCAAGTGCACTCCTGGACATTTATCCCAGAGAAATGGAAATCTGTATTCCTACAAAAGCCTGTACACTAATGTTTATGACAGTTTTACGAATAATAAACAACAACTGGAAACGACCCAAACACCCTTCAAGGGCGACTGGTTAAACTGTGGTGCGTTCATACCATAGAATACTACTCAGTAATAAAAGGGAACAAACTATCAATACATACAACAACTCGGATGGATTCCCGGGCGTTAAACTGAGTGGGAAAAAAAGCCAATCTCAAGAGGTCTCATTCTAGATGATGCCATTTATATAACATTCTCCAAATGAAAAATTATGGATAAACAGATTAGTAGTTGCCAGGGGTTAGGGACAGAGATCTAACTATAAACAGTAGCAGGAGGGAGACCTTTGTGGTGCTGGATTAGTTCTGTATCTTGATTATCGTGGTGGTTACACAAATCGACACTTGTGATAAAATTACAGATCCACACGCATACATTGTAACAATGTCAATTTCCTGGTTTTGATACTGTACTATAGTTACGTAAAATGTAACTATTGGAGGAAACTGGGCGAAGGGGTCACAGGATCCCTCCCTACCGTTTTTGCAACCTTTAGTGAATCAAGAAATAATCCAAAATAAAAAGATTCCTAAAAGGGGGAAAAAAAACCCCATAGAAACCAAGAAACAAACAGTGTGGTATAGCCATACAATTGAATACTACTCAGTAAATAAACACGTATGACTCTAAAAGACACCATGTCGGATGAAATTAACTACGCAAAGGAATGTATTTTGCTTGATTCCATGTAAATGAAATTCTAGAACAAGAAAAACCAATCTATGGCGGAAAAAGATCAGAACAGTGGTGTTTTGGGGTGGAGAGCCACTGGAAAGGAGATGAGGAAATTTCTGGAGTTATAATAATAATGCTCTGTATTATTGTTTGGGTTTTGTGGACCTATATAAAGCAAGAATTCAGTAAATGATCCTGAGATAATCCAGGATTCTTATATAAAGATAAAAATAGATCCCAGCACAGAAATTAATTCCTGGTGGACTAAATGCCTAAATAAATTCTTTGAAATTTTAGAAGATAATATAGCTTTAATATATTTGGGGCAAGAAAGAAGTTCTTGATGATGAAATTACAAAAACAGGAACAAGAAAGAAAAAAACTGATGAAGTTTACAAAGTCACCATGAACGTGACACATTAGAAGTAACAGTTTGGTGGAAGATATTT
>NW_027530632.1:903926-910657 GCF_008692635.1 Crocuta crocuta
GGAAGATATTTGCAGCACACTTATCTAACAAAGGATTAACGCCCAGAATACAGTTGACCCTTGAATAATATGGGGGCTAGGGGCACCAGCCCCCCCATGCAGTTGAAAATCTGCATTTAACTTTTGACTCCCCCAAAAGGTAACTACTTAGAGCTTGCTGCTGACCCGAAGCCTTACCGGTAACATAAGCACTCAAGTCATATATATTTTGTGTGTTACATGTAATAAATACTGTACTCTCACAATACAGTAAGTTAGAGGAAAGAAGATGTTTTTAAGAAAATCATAAAAAAGAAAATACACGTACTGTACTGTACTATATTTATGGGGTGGATCCGCATATAAATGAACCCGCACAATTCGAACCCAAATTGTTCGAGGACAATGAAAGTTAAGAAGAGTAAGACAGCATTTCATACTCCTCATTGTAAAAAAGAATAAAGTGTGATAACATCAAAGGCTGTGAGGATGTAGGGGAAGGAGAACAGTTTTGTTCTGCCTGTTAAAACCGAAGATGCCCAGGGGCGCCTGGGTGGCTCATTCAGTTAAGTGTCTCACTTCGGCTTAGGTCATGATCTCATGGTTCAAGAGTTCAAGCCCCGTTTCGGGCGCTCTGGATCTTTCCAGAGGCTTTCTGAATCCTCTGTCTCCCCCTCCTTCTGCCCCTCTCCTGCTTGCACTCTGTCTCTCTCAAAATAAATAAACTTAAAAAAAAAACCTGAAGATGCTCATACCTCATGACCTGAGAGTTCCACCTAGAGAAATTCATGTGTGTGAAAAGGCAGAAATAAGAATGTTCTTTTTCTTTAATTTTTTTTTAGTGTTTTATTTATTTCTGAGAGAGAGAGAGGCAGTGTGAGCAGGGGAGGGTCAGAGAGAGAGGGAGAGACAGAATCTGAAGCAGGTTCCAGGCTCTGAGCTGTCAGCACAGAGCCCGACGCGGGGCTTGAACTCACGAACCATGAGATCATGACCTGAGCCGAAGTCGGACCCTTCACCGACTGAGCCACCCAGGGGCCCTGAAATGAGAATGTTCTTTGCAGCGGCGCTTGAAGTCATGAGACATGAAAACCATCTGTTAGTAGCATTTGACACCATCCATCATTCCCTCTTTCTAGAAACATTTCTCTCATTTGACTTCCAAATGACCCATCTCTTGGCTTTCCTAGCATCTCACTAGCTGCTCCTTTTCGTTGCTGGATCCTCCTCCCCTTCCTGACCTCTACAGTCTGGAGTGTCCTAGGGGTTATTTTACCCCTGTCCCCTAGTTGATCTCATAGATAATTTTGGCTTTTAGACACAATCACCAGTCACCAGCCCGGACCTCTCCTCTGACCCTGACTTGGACATCTGACTGCCTATAGGACATCACCAATGGGCTACCAACTTGACAGTGCAAGATGTTAACAAAACCAGAACCAAAAGTCGTAATTTCCCTTCTGCCTCCCATCCTCCCCTGGGCTTTCCCATATTGGTAAATGACGTCACCATTCACCCAGCTGTTGAGGATAAAATCTTGCAGTCAAACTTGAGTCGTCTCTTGCACCCACCCTTGAGATCCTTCTTTCCATCACATTCCTCATCGAGTCGTGATCCTAACCATAATCACCTCTTAATCTGAACTGCTGTGACTACTCCCTTCCTGTCTCCTAATTTCTCCTCTAGCCCTCCCACGGTCTGCCCTCCTCTGGTGAGCAAAGTGAGTTCAGAAACATGGAGGCTTTCTGTAGCCAGAGAGGACCTAGGACTTCCCACATTTAGTACAAAATCCAAACTCCGCTGACCACTGTTGACTCTCTGAGTCCATCTCCATGTAGCCCCCCACCCAAAGTCACGAAGCTCTGGCCACATTGGCTTTCTTGCTGTTCCTTGAATACACTAGGATTATTCCTCCCTTAGGGACTTCGCATTTGACGTTCTATCTACCATGGATATGGGTGATGGACTCCATAGTACCCTGCTCGATGACCTGGAAGAACTCTCACACACTTCTACAGATGTGAGCTCTCAGTAGGCAAAGGATTTGGAGTGGCAAGAGCCCACTATTATGTTCTGAATCTGGCATCAAGAAATCTCNCCTGGAGAACATGGTAAGGGCAGGGGATGGATCCGAAGTCATGATCAAACCCAAGGCATGGCCCCTGTAAAGGGGATGTGAATTTACACTGTGCAGCATTAAAGAAACGTTTCTTTCATTTTTTTCTTTAAAGTTGTTATTTAAAGTCCAGTTAGTTAACATACAGTGTAATATTGGTTTCAGGTATAGTATTTAGTGGTTCATCACTTACATACAACACCCGGCGCTCATCCCAACAAGTGTCCTTTTAATGCCCCTCACCCATTTGGCCCATCCCCCCACCCACCCCCCCGCACNCTTTTCTCTGCCTGCCTTATTTCACTTAGCATAATACGCTCTAATTCTAGCCACATTGTTGCAAATAACAACATTTCATTCTTTTTGATTGCCGAGTAATATTCCATTGTATACATACACCACATATTCTTTATCCACTCATCAGTCAATGGACATTTGGGCTCTTTCCATAATTTGGCTATTGTTGATAGCACTGCTATAAACATCGGGGTGCCTGTGCTCCTTCGAATCTGTATTTTCGTAGCCTTTGGTAAATACCTTGCAGTCAATTTCTGGATCCTAGGGTAGTTCTACTTTTAACTTTTTTGAGAACCTCCAAAGTGGCAGTACCAGTTTGCTTTCCCACCAACACTGCAAGAGGGTTCCCCTTTATCCACATCCTCACCAACACCTGCTGTTGCCTGTGTTATTAATTTCAGCCATTCTGACAGGTGTGAGGTGGTATCTCATTGTAGTTTTGATGTGCATTTCCCTGATGATGAGTGATGTTGAACATCTTTTCATGTGTCTGTGGGCCATCTGGATGCCTTCTATGGAAAAATGTCTATGCATGTCTTCTGCCCATTTTTTACCTGGATTATTTGTCTTTTGGGTGTTGAGTTTTAGAAGCTCTTTATATAATTTGGAGACTCACCCTTTATCTGATATGTCATTTGCAAATATCTTCTCTCATTCCAATGGTTGCCTGTTAGCGTTATTGATTGTTTCCTTCACTGTGCAGAAGATTTTAGCTTGACGAGGTCCCAATAGTTCATTTTTGTTTTTGTTCCCCTTGGATTTTGATCGGTTTCTGTCTCACATTTAGGTCTTTTATCCATTTTGAATTTATTTTTGTGTATGGTGTAAGAAAGTGGTCCAGTTTCATTCTTTTGCATGTTGCTCTCCAGTTTTCCCAACACCATTTGTTGAAGAGATTGTCTTTTTTCCACTGGATATCCTTACCTGCTTTGTTGAGGGTTAGCTGACCGTATAGTTGTGGGTTCATTTCTGTGTTTTCTATTCTGTTCCATTGATGTTTGTGTCTGTTTTTGTGCCAGTGCCATACCGTCTTGATATCTTAATCACTACAGCTTTGTAATATAAGTTGAAGTCTGGAATTGTGATGCCTTCAGCTTTGGTTTTCTTTCTCAAGATTGGCTATTCGGGGTCTTTTGTGGCTCCATACAAATTTTAGGATTGTTCTAGCTCTGTGAAAAATTCTGTTGGTATTTTGATAAGGATTACATTAATTGTGTAGATTGCTTTGGGGACTATAGACATTTTAACAATGTTTGTTCTTCCGATCCCTGAGCATGGAATGTTTTCCATCTCTTCGTGTCCTCTTCAATTTCTTCCATAAGTGTTCTATATAGTTTTTAGCGTACAGATCTTTCACCTCTTTGGTTAGGTTTATTCCTGGGTATCTTGTGGGTTTTGGTGCAATTACAAATGGGATCGATTCCTTGATTTCTCTTTCTGAAGAAGCTTTTCTTTCAGGAGAGCAGACCTGGCTAGGAATTAGACTATGTTCCTGAGGGCACAAGGCCAAGAATCAAGGTATCTTCCTACTTTAATCTTTTTTAATGTTTATTTATTTTTGAGAAAGAAAGAGAGAGAGAGAGAGAGAGCAAGTGGGGAGGGGCAGAGAGAGAAGGGGACAAAGGATCCAAAGCAGGCTTCATGCTGACAGCAGAGAGCCCAACACAGGGCTCAAACTCATGAACCAGAAATATATTTTCTCATAGTTCTGGAGGCTAGAAGTCTAAGATCAAAGTGTTGACAGAATTGTTTCTTCTGTCTTCTGAGGCCTCCCCACTTGGCCTGCAGATAGCCATTTTCTCCACGTGTCTTCACATCTTCGCCCCTCTGTGCCTGTGTCCTAATCTCCTCTTTTTACAAGGGTGCCAAACCCCTAATATTGGATTAGGGCCCACTCTACTGACCTCATTTACCTTAATTACCTCTTTAAAGGTGCGGTATATAAATACAGTCACATTTTGAGGTACTGAGGGTTAGGACTTAAACATAAATTGGCGGGAACCCAACTCATCCCATAACAAAGGCTTCATGTATTTATCTTTGGGCCACAAGGACAGATATCTGAAACATTCCAATTTTTATTGTTCCTCTTTAGCCCTGGGCCTTCAGAAAAGGCTGATCAACATTGCTTAGTAGTGCCGAGAAAAACAAGAGAAAATGTGATCTTTCTCACATTCACGTCTTTGCAGACACCACGAGGTAGTGAAGGCAGCATATGATGAAGGGAATCATGTCCAGGAGCTCCTGCTAGGGGCGAGCATGATGGGGGAGGGGGAAACTCCCTCGGAGGAGCTGGAAGCCATGAGCAGAGGCAGGAATCCTGTGTAAACAACCCAGCCATGTGACCCAAGCCCTGCTCCCCACTCTGTGACGGAGCAAGGAGACCAGAAGGGAAAGGGTGCAAGTGATCCAGATTCATTTATTGTTTCAAAAATACGTGTAAGACAGTGTACTATCTCCGGGATATTTAAAGAACAAAACAGACAAGATCTCTGCCCTAATTGTGATGAAGGTGAGAGACAATGATGAAATAAATACAATTGTAGGTAGCGAAAAAGCAATGGAGAAAAAACAAACTCAAGTAAGAGAATAAAGAGTGAAGAAGGGGTGACATTTAAGACACAGTGATGACAGGAAGCCTCCCTGAGAAGGTCACTTTGGGAGAGATTGGAATGAAGTGACAGAGGAAGCCACAGAGGAGTCATAGGGAAGCCTCCTAGCACAGGAAAAAAAGGGAGACAGGACAGAGAAAGATACCCAGAAGATCTGTATTCTCAGAGTATGTGGACTAAGTTTTGTGTCTGACACAGAGATGTGCTCCTCAGACCCCCTTCAAGGAAGAACTCGCTGTCCAGTTCTGGAAAGTGTGGTGAACTTACAGCTTCCACCTGTTTGCTTCATCAAGGTTCACCTCGGCCTTCAAGCTAAGGTCATACCTTTCTCAGGGTACGACGGTCATTGCTCCCAGTGAATGACCGACTGAAGAGGTGGTAGCTGAGGGCACATTCTTCTTGGGAAGGCCTGACAACGGACTGCGCAAGGCAGTGGTAACAAGTCTTGCCATCGCCACCCAATGCAAGACTCCTGGAGCCAGCCATCCTTTCCTCCAGACCTCTCTACTGGGGTGATGAGAGGTCTCAGCACAGTCTGATGGTTTCCTCTGCCCAATCCTGTTTCCTCCTTCCCTTTGCACAGATGCTACTCCCCAGTAGAACATCTACACTCTTTTTTTTTTTTTCTTAAATCTCTATTTATTTTTGAGAGAGAGAGGCAGATGGTGAGTGGGGGAGGAACAGAATCCGAGGGAGGCTCCGGGCTCTTAGCTGTCTGCACAAAGCCCAACGCGGGGCTCGAACTCACAAACTGCAAGATCATGACCTGAGCTGAAGTCAGACGCTTAACCGACTGAGCCACCCGGGCGCCCCTGAACATCTGCCCTCTTAATCCCATCTCAGCATCTGCTTCCAGGGATAGCAAACTGTGACAGCCTTAAAGTCGAAAATGTTTCGCTAAATTCAAAGTCACCCATGAGAGCAAGATGTTGAATGGAAATTCCATCCAAGACCATAAGGTGATAGATGCCACACTGAAAGCAAGTTGTGAGAACTTGTCAAATCACAGTGTTGTACACTGAAAACGAATGTGACATTGTGTATCAACTATACTTCGATTTAAAAAAATAAAAAAAAAGACCTGAGCTGTGGGATTTCAAGATAGTTCTGAAAGCCAATTCAGTGATTCACCTTCATTGCGGGCACAAGAGAGTTGGGTTGCTGGAGATGAGGAGAAGACAGATTTTTATTTTTTTAACTTTCCTTTCAGTTTATTTATTTATTTTGAGAGAGAGACAGGGAATCCCAAGCAGGCTCCGCACTGTCCCCACAGAGCCCAACGAGGGGCTTAAACTCACGAACCATGAGATCATGACCTGAGCCAAAACCAGGAGTTGGACACTCAACCAACAGAGCCACCCAGGTGCCTCATAAGAGAAGAAGGGTTTTAGATAGAATTTTCCTGGAGATAATTGTGTTCCGAGTACTTTCCCAGAAGAGAGGTCGGAGGTACATGTTCTTCACCTCAAGCCTATATAAGGTTACAACAGGACCACTTAGAGTGTCTGAAATGTGTCCCCAGAACTTGGGGGAAACACAATGGCCTGGTGTCCAATTCATGACAAAAAGCTCTCACAGGAGAGAGATTTGACAGCTGGGAAGAGTTTGCTGTGTTGGGGGTAGCCCACCCTCCCAGAGTCTGTGGAGACTGAGAATGGCATTGGAGACACAGCTGATCTGGAACTATTTAAATCTTGCCCAAGGGAACCCCCAAGAGAAGCGTAAAA
>NW_027530632.1:910707-914120 GCF_008692635.1 Crocuta crocuta
GAGAAGCGTAAAACCTTTGCGGGGAGAATCTGACTTCACTGGATCGTGGAGTGGAGGAGAACACAGAAATAGGGAACTGTGTTACCCACTTATGAAAAGTACCTAAATGTCTTCATGGGGGGGGGAGCTCATTCTGACACCCCACTGTAGGTGGTATTAGGATCTCACTGACACATTTAATGCATTTAATTGCATTTAATGCACTTATTAAAAGAAAACCACATTTTTTAAAAAAAGTTAATGTTTTATTTCTTTCTGAGAGAGAAACAGCATGAGCAGGGGAGGGTCAGATAGAGAGGGAGACACAGAATCCAAAACAGCCTCCAGGCTCTGAGCTGGCTGTCAGCACAGAGCCTGACGCGGGGCTCAAACCCACGAGCCGTGAGATCATGACCTGAGCTGAAGTCGGACGCTTAACCGACCGAGCCACCGAGGCGCCCCTAAATTCACATTTTCAAATGATGACCAGAGGTTGCCCAAGACTCGTCCTGTCTCATAAACACCTAGAAGGCAGGTGGAGGAGGCAAAGGGACAGAAAGCACAGACCGTCTCCGGACACCATCGACATCACTGCTTTCCATCCTTCCAAACCAAGGCCTCATTGGTCAAGTCGGCATATCTCTGGACCTCTAAATAGTTACTATGCCTTGAGGAAACCTACCTGCATTTTTACCCCAGTTGGAGGCTTAGGGAAGTGTGAAAAGCCTCTCATTTCTCTCAAAGACCCATATTCCCCTCTCTTTGACCACAGCTGTTTTGGGAAATACGTTAAAAACCTATTTGTTCCTGGCTCGGAAAGGAACACCCTTTACAGACAATCACTTAGCTCTCCTCCACCCCTCACTGATTTAACAAGCTAAGGAGGTCTGAACTTGGACTTATTACCAGTCAGATCTGATGGTTTACATCACGAACCAACAGCTGCCTTACGAAATGTCACATCTCCCTTCTCTCGCGTTGTGGGATCTTTTTGCCAAGTTTATGGCCCATGACTGATGGAAAGGCCACAAAGTACAAAGGTCTTTCCAATTAAAAATTATAGTTTGGCTGGACCTACGGGTGATAATAAGCCATGTGGGAAGCACTCGTGACCATTAGCCAGGGGATCCCCACACAGTTTGTGTATCTGATAGTTCAGGCCTGTGGGGAGCCAAGGTAACCCGCTTCACCCCAACCCTTTCTCTTCCAACAAAGAGAAACCAGAAAGCAGCTCTGCTGACNAAAAAAAAAAGCTTCCTCTTTTGACTGTGTCACAAGAAAGGAAAGGAAACGGCAGTCTGAAGGTGTTTGGGGAATGAAAAGATTTCTGAAGAAAAGCACTGAGGTCCTAAGGAAGTGGGACGCTCTGCTGGTAAGGATCACATATTCCCACCCCCGTTGGCGACTTTGCAGGGAGTTTGCCTGTTGCCTCTCATCTCTTTGCCGAGCAAAGAGCCTTGCAAACAGATGACACCGATTGATATGATGCAGATCACTGAAGCCTTTTCCAAGAAAAGACAGCTAGGAAACACGGTTTAAAAGAAGCCGGAAGGATTGTCCTCAGTCCCAGGCTCTCAGGGGCCACTGACGTTTGTTTCACTGGTTGGAACGTAACCTCCGTGGCTCATCTGACTTCACGTTTTGCAAGTCATCTGGCTTTGATCGCGAGACAAGCAGAGTAAGCAACTGTAGCTGGATCGACACAAATCCTCAAATGCTCCCGGAAATCTAAGCAAAATCATACTCTATGACAGCGTCAGTAATTCCCATGTCTCACTGGGAGAGAAAAACATAGCCCAGGCCTCCATTCCCCGTTCGGAGCTTTCCCTGTTACAGGATGAATCGGGGAACCTAAGGCATTCACAGGAAGATTGGTTAGGTAGAGACCATATTAGCATCTGCAATGAGGGTGTGTGTGAGGAACCCTAGCCTGTGAAAATTTCTGCTACAAAGTGTTCCCTGTTCAAAAAACTGTAGGAAACAATGGAACAGAAATGAGAGCTCGCAAATAAACCCATGCATACATTATCAATTAATTGACAACAAAGCAGCCAAGAACACACAATAGGGAAAGGAGCATCCCTTCAATCAATGGGGCTGGGAAAACTGAACACCCACATGCAGAAGAATGGAACTGGACTAGGCTCTTGCATCATTCACAAAAATAAACTCAAATTGGATTAAATACTTGAATGTAAGACCTGAAGCTATAAAACTCCTAGAAGAAAACATAGGCAGTAAGCCCTTTGACGTTGGTCTTGGTGATGATTCTTTTTAATGAGACACCAAAAGGAAAAATAAACAAATGTGGCTCTATCAAACTACAAAGTTTCTGCACAGCAAAAAAGAATGAAGGAAAGAAGGAAGGAAGGAGAGAAAGGCAGGAAGGAGAGAAAGAAAGAAAGAAAGAAAGAAAGAAAGAAAGAAAGAAAGAAAGAAAGAAAGAAAGAAAGAAAGGAAGGAAGGAAGGAAGGAAGGAAGGAAGGAAGGAAGGAAGGAAGGAAGGAAGAAAGGAAGGAAGAAAGGAAGGAAGGAAGGAAGGAAGGAAGGAAGGAAAGAAGGAAGGAAAGAAGAAGGATCAATAAAAGAAAAGGCAGTCTACTAAATGGGAGAAAAAAATTATAAATCATACATCTGACAAGGGTTAATATCCAAAATACATAAAGAACTCATACAACTCAATAGCAAAAAAAAAATCCAACAATTCAATTAAAAATGGGCAGAAGATCTGAATGGACATTTTCCTGAAGAAGACATCCAGATGGCCAACAGGTACATGAAAAGTGCTCAACATCGTTAATATCATCAAGAAAATGCAAATCAAAACCACAATGAGCTATCACCTCACACCAGTCCGAATGGCTCTTACCAAAAAGACAAGAAATAACAACTGTCGGCAGCGAGGTGGAGAAAAGGGACCCCTCGTGCACTGTTAGTGGGGACATAAATTGGTGCAGCCCCTGTGGAGAACAGTATGGAGGTTCCTCAAAACGTTAAAAATAGAAGTACCCTACCATCCAACAATTGCACTACTAAGTACACACCCAAAGAATACAATAATACACGGGATTGCCTTCTCACCTTAGTGGACACTGTGGACACCCAGCCCACGCACCCTCGCCACTTCCTTCAGTCCCATACTTGCCACTTAACTGATGGTTTCCAACTTCAAACCCTGCAGTGCTTTGCCTGAAGTCTTCTTTTGACCATGACAGTTCACTCAGCGTGTGGGGGGCAGCCTAGAACGACCACGGAGCTCATATCCCCCGGAGCAGCCCTCAATCAGTCACTGATAACAGTGTGCCACCTGTGCAGTGTGTCTGGAAACACCCCCAGCCCCTTGCCCTTCAGTTGAAATAACTTTGAAGTGTGTGCAGTCCACTGTGTCTCAGAATCCCCCAGCGACTGAACCCCAGTTGTCCATAGTAGTAGCT
>NW_027530632.1:914277-914976 GCF_008692635.1 Crocuta crocuta
CAGAGAGAGAGGGAGACGCAGAATCCGAAACAGGCTCCAGGCTCTGAGCTAGCTGTCAGCACAGAGCCAGACCCGGGGCTCGAACCCACAAATCGTGAGATCATGCCCTGAGCCGAAGTTGGAAGCTTAACTGACTAAGCCACCCAGGTGCCTCAAGGCACTTTTTTAAAATGTTTATTTATTTTTGAGGGAAAGACAAAGAGCACAAACAGGAGGGGCAGATAGAGAGAGAGAGGAAGACACCGAATCTAAAGCAGGCTCCAGGCTCTAAGCTGTAAGCGCAGAGCCCAAAGCAGGACTCAAACCTGCGAACCCCGAGATCATGACCTGAGCCAAAGTCAGACGCTCAACCGCTCAACCGACTGAGCCACCCAGGCGCCCCAACACGGCACTCTTCACTGACTTCTTTCATTTCCCTATTTTTTCCGCTCCCTCCTCCCTTTCAAGATTTCTCGGGGTCACCTCTGTTTGCATTCAAATCCTTGTTTCAGAGTTTGTTTCTGGGACACAGACCAGCATTTCCTTNACACCATGAAAATCTCAGTCCTCCTCCCTGCGACAGGATGGGGTTTGATCCAGTCCTAGCCAACAAGATCTGAAGGGAGACTTCTGGGAAATAATTCTTTGCTCCAATGAAAGCGATATCCTCTACTCTTCCACTGGAAGTTGGCATGTCAGAGTGTGATGCCCAGGACAGCT
>NW_027530632.1:915046-917039 GCF_008692635.1 Crocuta crocuta
TTCCTCGATGACATATTTGAGCAGCCAGAACCCAATGAATCTCTGGACATCTCACATGCGATAATAGACTTGGTAATATTTAGACCAATTTCAGTAGGGATAGTCTGTTACTTGCAGTTAAGGACAATCCTATCTGATATACCTTCCCGAAGCTCTCAGGGACCCAAATAAAATGTTTTGTTTTGAACCCTTGCCACTTGAGAAAAGGAACCATGCATAATTTTCAACAGATATCTTAATAACAAGGACTGGTTCGATAAATTGTGGCGCATACGATACATCTGTGGAAAATGTTCCCTTAAGAAAATTCGTTAATGACACAGAAAATTATTCCAGTGTCTTTTTATGTGAAAAAGCAAGTATGGTACAAATACACTGGGAAAATATTAATGCAAATACTCACAACTGTTAACCTTTATTTTATTATTTTTTTGCATCTTCCAAGTTTTCTATTAAGAAGATGCATTGTTTTTATATTTGTTTTTTTTTTTAAGTTGTTATTTATTTTTGAGAAAGATAGAGAGAGCAAGTTGGGGAGGGGCGGAGAGGAGACAGAATCCCAAGCAGGCTCCACACTGTCAGTGCAGAGCCCGATGCAGGCCTTGAACTCATGACCCGTGAGATCATGACCTGAGCTGAAACCAAGAGTCACTCATTCAACTGACTGAGCCATCCAGGTACCCCTGTTTTTGTTTTTTTTAACATGGTACTTGAGGGGCACCTGTGTGGCTCAGTCGGTTAAGCGTCTGACTTTGGCTCAGGTCACGGACTTGCGGTTTGTGAGTTTGAGCCCCACGTCTGGCTCTGTGCTGACAGCTCAGAGCCTGGAGCCTGCTCTGGATTCTGTGTTTCCCTCTCTCTCTGCCCCTCCCCTTCTCACACTCTGTCTCTCTCTCAAAAATAAATAAACATTAAAAAAACTTAAAGATGGTACTGGAAAATGATAACCTAGTCCTTCATGTGTTCTTTCTTCTCTTTCTTTATCCCAAGGAGTGGACCATGTGTCCAGCATCAAGGGATATACCTAGGAAAAGAAAGTGGCCAGGATTCTGCAGCAACCTATGTTTCAAAAAGTCAGTTTCATGAGCTGTTCGGGGCAGAGTTGTCAAGGAAGCCATAAAAGGTGGCCATTTCTCTTGCTACGCAAGGGTTATGGACAACGTGAGAGGGCTTCCCCCAGCCTGATGGGCGTATCCAGGGCTGCCTCCTGCCTCACCAGTGGGAATGAGGTAGGTACAAACTGATCTCGTGGCTTCAGAAGAGGAGGCAAGGTTTGAGTAACACCTTCTAGGAGCTAACGTACCGGAGGGGAAGTAGCGGTCTTTTGCAGGATGGAAGAAAAGAATCCAAAATGGAAGCCAGAAGAAGAAAGCAGCAAGAGAGGAAAACCAGCATCATGAAGGTGATGGTGACTGGAGAAAAATAACACAGAGTTAGGAAGCAAGAGAAACGGTACCAAGAAGCCTGGCAGCCTCTCCTAGGGTGAGTCCTGGACATCTGAAGTCGCGGACACTTCATGACAGCATACAGGTCTTCACGGGTATCGATAAGTCACGCAGGGGCCCCTGCTGTGTAGAGTGGACAGGGCACAGGCTAGTCCCACAGGGCCAACAGGGAAGTATACCATCTGCCATGTGCGTGTTGCCAAAACATGTGGAAAACCTGAGAACCCAACACCACTTAGGCACTTTTGGGCATACAGATTATACTCACTGAAACCATCAGTATAAAATCAAACCACATCTTAAGAGGTCGTGTGGTAGAGTAGATGCTGCACTGTTTATGCTTCAAAAGAGCAGAGTTCAAGGGGCGCCTGGATGGCTCAGTCGGTTAAGCGTCCGACTTCAGCTTAGGTCATCATCTTACAGTTTGTGAGTTCTAGCCCTGTGTCGGGCTCTGTGCTGACAGCTCAGAGCCTGGAGCCTGCTTCAGATTCTGTATCTCCCTCTCTCTCTCTCTCTGACCCTCCCCTGCTCACACTGTCCGCCCCCCC
>NW_027530632.1:917153-917407 GCF_008692635.1 Crocuta crocuta
GAGGTCACCAGGGGCCAGGAGAGGTTTGCAAAGAAAACGCCATGAGAGCTCATCTCGCTTCCTATTTTTAGCATCACTAGACTGGCACACCAGGAGAATGTTGATGGTATAGTATAATTGGATTTCAGTAAGATGTTTATCAAAAACTTTTATACCCTTATCGTTGAGATAGATGCATGAGTAATAGTTTTAGGTGGGCAAATTCTGATGTGCTAAAGCAATCATATCCCCAGAGATCAATTAATAGGACCTAT
>NW_027530632.1:917442-920053 GCF_008692635.1 Crocuta crocuta
CCCAAACTAGGATATTTGTCTTCTTCCACACTAACTCCTCTTCCTCATTCCCAGTTTCTTTCAATAGTATTCTATTTTCTTAGACATCCAGTTTTGAAAGCTCTGAGTTAACATGCATGCTTGCTGCTCCCGTATTCTTTTCACTGACTCAGTTTCCCAAGCCAGGCAGACTATGCTTCTTATTATCTCTTACATTCATCCATTTGTTTTCATTCTTACTGCTACATCCCTGGCCCTGGGCCCCATTTCTTTCGACCTCATGTTGTGTCCTGCGATCCATCCCTCACCATCCACATTGACCTTGTCCACTGCCCCAAGCCATTTGCTTGCTAGCCAAGGCCCCTTCATCTATGCTCTTCCCTTCGATGCTCTTCCCTTCCATTTGCCCATGTGTCCCACCCCCGAAATCACACAAATCAAAGTACTGCCCTTACTGGGCCTCATCCTGGTTGTCAGCTGCCTTGCAGATTTCCTCAACACTGAGCTACACATTTTTAAAATCTTCCGATGTTTCTGAAATTAGGAAGCACCTTATATTCAAGGTCAGAAGAAATTGTCAGCCTCAGAGCTGAAGAAGAGGTTAAGAAAGGCCGACTGAGAGTTTCGCAAAGTGTAGAAGGGATCCGTTCATCTAATTGTCAGTGCAACTGTGCATTAACGTAAGATCCCTAATTTTTGCTCAAAATGAGGCAGCATATGTTCAGAACTGCTTTGGGTGCTTGAGGCAAAACAGATAAAAATCTCTACCCCTGGTGGAGTGTACATCATGAGGAACTGCAGCCAGATTCTGAAAAATCTGTCGCTGGGTCTGGTTGACTTTTAAGAGAAGCTCTTTAACTTCTAGTGACAAGTAACTCAATGGCGAGGGGGGTGGAGGGTGGGGATGAAAGTATGGTTTCAACCAAATAATACATGCAGACAAAACCTATTATACTTCGTGTGACAGAAAAAAAGCACGTGGAGACAGTGACCCATGCTTTGTTGCCCTTGTATTTTTCTCTTTCTGCCCTTTGCCCCCCAATTCAAGCAAAGAGTTAGTCTCTCTCTTATTTCCTCAGGGGGAGGATGTGGCTGGTTAGAAAATAAATATGGCCCATGGGGCGCCTGGGTGGCTCAGTCGGTTGAGCGGCCGACTTTGGCTCATGTCATGATCTTGTGGTTTGTAAGTTCAAGCCCGGTGTTGGGGTCTGTGCTGACAGCTCAGATCCAGGAGCCTGCTTCCGATTCAGTGTCTCCCTCTCTCTCTCTGCCCCTCCCCTGCTTACGCTCTGTCTCTCTTTGTCTCAAAAATAAATAAACACTTAAAAAAAAGAAAATGAATGTGGCCCATAAGGGATGAACACTAAATTCTACTCCTGAAACCATCAAAAAAATGTTTTACATTTATTTATTTTTGAAAAACAGAGAGAGACAGAGCACAAGTGGAGGAGGGGCAGAGAGAGAAGGAGGCACAGAATCCAAAGCAGGCTCCAGGCTCTGAGCTGTCAGCACACAGCCTGACCCAAGGCTCGAACTCACAAACTGTGAGATCATGACCTGAGCCAAAGTTGGACACTTAACTGACTGAGCCACCCAGGCGCCCCAAACTCCTGAAACCATTTTAAAAAATTATAAAGATGAAAAAGAAAGAAAAGAAAAGAAATATGGCCTTAGAGAAAGGGGATCTAAGCTTTCCTCGTTGGTACCAGTAGGAACACAGAAGAAACGGAGCAGCTAAGCCCCCAAAAAGGAAAAGGCACTTGAGGTACCTCTAAAGGGACATGATGAGCAGGTTTGCAGGCTGAAGCATGTGTCCCAAGGGAAGCCTGAAAGCACCAAGAAGCATCTGGAACTGGACATGACGGGCCACATGGAAAGAAAACAGTGGCACCAAACATTCCCATCCAATGACTGCATGCTAAGTAAATCTCCCGGAATGAAACTCCAGAAGAGAATAAAAGGAACTCAAGAAATAACCGTGCTAAGATGTCCCAGGAATCCAGGATGGAAGGCTCAGAATAGAAATTAAGTCATAAAATGTAAAGTTACAGGTCTTACACTTTTAATGCACAGACTGGAAGCCTTACCTACTACTCTCACCATGTCCTGAAATTTAAGGGGCCAGAGACACCGAGAACCTTGAGAACGTTATGAAAAGCCGCAAGCCACTCGGGAAAATCTTCAGACTCTGAATGTGAAAAACATTCAAATTGGGTAATGATTCTAAAAAAGAAAGTAGCATATATTAAAAATTACAGGGATAATTTAGATCGCTCTTTAATGGAGGCTTGATGCAGTGTTTCCTCTATTTTTTTTCCCCTTTAAAAGCTGCTATTTAAATTGATGGTGGCTCTTAGAATTCATGGCATTTTGGAAATGAGAAAAAAACGGGTTTTCATCATTTTTAGGATATTCAGCTGTCAAAATCTTATCCATCAGCAACCAACATGTCAAAAATAAGGGCTTCGTTAAATAACTTGTGCTGCATCTATATAATGGAATGCACTACTTATAAATGGTCTCAGAGAAGAATATTTAATGACATGAGAAAAAGTTAAAGTGAAGTTTTTTTTTTTTAAAAAAGAAAACCTGTGTGTGTGTGTGTGTGTGTGTGTGTGTGTGTGTGTGTGTG
>NW_027530632.1:920133-927115 GCF_008692635.1 Crocuta crocuta
AATGTGTCTCTCTAGCCCTCTCACCCCAAAGGCTGGACTCTAACTTCGTAGCTAAATGGCATTCGTGTCCAAGTTTTCCCAAGATTAAGGGGTTTCTTAAGACACCATGGCTCAACCCAGGACAGTCCTGGCCATACTGGGACAGTAACCCTAATCAGAGCCATTTCCAATGTCTGAGGAGCTGAGTCAAGTCCTCCCTGCCACCACCCATTGCTGCGCTGGCCAGGACCTAAAGTAAGGTCATAGTAAGCTCTGCAAATATTTTCCTGCATCACACTGAACCTGGAACACCGTTCCCAACACTTTGCCCAGGGCTCCGTTGTCAGCCCTGTACCGCCGTCAGCGTCTCTGTACTTTCCATCAACACAGCACAAAGACGTATTTGCAAATGGTGCGGAAGATGGAAATGGGTATTAACAAACTCTCAAGTCCAAAATGTCTCTGGGACAGAAACTAGAGCCAAGCCCAAGATACAGTGGGTGACATCAGCATCATGCCTGAATAAGAAGTTTCTCGTTCATGTCCCCGTCCCCAACGACAGTTTGGTATCCACTCACAGGCAAAAGTGCCTTTGTGGGAGCGATGGATTCCAGCACCATACACCAACGGACTCAGGAGAAGTGTGACCCACCGACAGAGCGGGCGAGAGGCATACGGCCCTCAGTCCTGCCGCGGACCCCGCAGTGACCTATGGACTGGCTCCAGCCCTTCCTGGTCACATCCCAAGATCCGCTAGAAAACACTGCCTTAGACATTCACGCACAGATGACAGAGCCTTTGTGGAACTCCAGGTTTCCAGTTGACAAGTTCCAGCACATTGTTGGAGAAAAAATATACAAGTTGGGATGCACTGAAGAGAGCAAGAGGAACAGCATGACTTTACCTGCACCACCCCTCTTCCGAGACAACACAACAAGAGGCCAAGAAAGATCTCAGCCCGTGATTTTTCCCTCCCAGGAAAGAAAGAGCATGTCAGTGAGCGTCCAGATTGCCCAGTTGTGTGAGACACTGGCAAAAAGGCAGAGGACCGAATAGTGAGCTGTGTTATTGAAGGATGGGAAGGTATTGGGAGAGCAACACTTACTACTCTTGGAAAGTATTAAAGGGACGTAGATGGAGGGATGCACGATGGGCTCCATCAAGAAGCCTGCCTCCGAGCCACCAGGAGCACCTCAACCTCGGATCTTTCCAGCTGGCCATGACACCACGAGCAATCCTTGCACCTCACCCACACACACCTCCACCCTGTGGCTGGCCACCTATGCATGCGCCTGCTGGGGGCAAAAGCAAGCTTTGGCAGGTGACTAGTGAGCACATGCAGAAAAGGGACCCAAAGCTATGGGTCAGGAAGAGACCACAAACTTGAGCTTTAGTGCTACCTTTGCAGGGGTAAGGGTGGAAAGTAAGGCTGTCAGCACTCTCCCTGGGGCTTTGCAAGACGGAGAGAAGGCATACAAGCTTAAGAATTCTGCCACAAGAGGGAGTAAGGAGTGTGGAGAAGGTGTACCCATCCAAGCTTCAGAATCTCTAGCAGAACTGACAGAAGATATTTCTCTCCCAAGAGCAGGTAGTAAAGACTGGAGAAGGTGACTGCTACTTCAAATGTGAAGGCAGGGCTGCAAAACTTCAAGGAACATGAAAAATCAATGTAACATGACACCAACAAAGGATCACAGAATCTTCCAGTAACTCATCCCAAAGACATGGAGATCTACAGTGTGCCCGACAGAGAATTCAAAATAGCTGTGTTAAGGAAACTCACTAAGGTACAAGAAAACACAGAATAACAATTCAAAGAAATAGGAGAAACGATACATGAACAAAATAAGAAGCTTAACAAAGTGATAGAAATTGTTTTAAAAAACAAATGCTAGAGCTGAAAAATATAATGAATGGAATGGAGGGGGGATGCACTAGGGAGCATCAACAACAGAATGAATCAAGCAGAAGAAAAAAGTCTTTGAGTTAGAAGACAGGAACCTTGAAATTATCCAGTCAGAGAAGAACAAAGAAAAAAGAATGAAAAACAGGATCTATGGGATACCGTCAAAAAACCAATGGCAAATGATTACAGTTCCAGAGGAGAAGAGAGGGAGAGGGGGCAGGAAGATTATTTAAAGAAATAATGGTCAAGAACTTCCCAAGTCTGGGGAAGTTAATGAAGCTCACGTGTCACCAAATAAATTCAAAGAGATCCTCTCCAAGACACATTATAATAAAATTTTCAAAAATCAAAAAGCATTTTTTTAAACCAGAAAGAGAAAATAAGCTTGTAGCTTAAAAGTAAACTTCCAAAAGGCTTTTGCAGCTAAGAAAAAATATAAACACTGGTAAAGGTAAGTATACAACTTCTGAATGCTCTAGTGCTATAATATGGTGGTGTATTAGCCACTTAACGTTAGTATAACTACTGAGAGATGGAGTACTAAAAATAACAATAACTAAGGCAAGATGGATACCCTCTGGGACCTTAGGGCTATGTGGGGTCTCATGGTGACCATAATTGAGGCCCCCTGGCCAGTGGTAGTTTGCAGAAAGTTGTTGGCCTCAGGATGATGGCCTGCTGGGTAAGGATGGGCCCTGTTCAGTAGGCTGGGAAGACTTGATGACTGAGGGTAAGGGTGAGTTATGCACCTGAGTGTTGCATGATTTGATATCCAGGCTCCTTTGGATCAGTCCTGAGTCTGGGCCATGGAGGGACAGACCAGTCCAAACTTAAAAATAAATAAATAAATAAATAAATAAATAAATAAGTAACTACNAAAACACAAAAGGAGGGAGTAAAAAGGCAGAGCTTTTTAAGGTGATCAAAGTTGAATTGTTATTGGCATAAAATAGACATATCAATAAGATGTTTTATGCAAACCTCATGATAACCACAAAGCAAGCCTGCAGTCAGTTCACAAAAGATAAAAGAGAGGGAATCAAGGCATAACCCTGTGGAAAATCATATATTCACGAGGGCTGGCACCAAGAAAGGAAGAAAGGAACAAGAAAACTGCAAAATATCCAAAAAATCATGAATAAACCAGCATTTGTAACTCTAACCTATGAATAATTACTCCAAATATAAAGGGATTCAATTCTCCAATCAAAAGAAATAGAATGGCTGGATGGTGGTGGGGTGGGGCAGGACAAGAATCAACTATATGATGCCAACAGCTTTAAGGACACACATCGTTTCAAAGTGAAGGGCTGGAAAAATAAATTCCATGCATGAGGAAAATAGACAGTAGGGTAGCTATACCTACATCAGACAGAAAAAGGCATTAAGTTAAAAATGGTAACAAGACTAAACGTCATTATATGATAAGAGAGATCAATCCATCAAGAAGATATAACAATCATAAATATATATGCACCCAACATCAGAGCACCTAAACGTATTAAACAAATACTAACAAATCTGAGAGGAGAAATAGACAACAATACAATAACTGTGGGGAACTCCGGTGCCCCATTTTCAGCAATGGCTAGATTATACAGTCAGAACATCAACAAGAAAATGTTGGCCTTGAATCATACATCATACCAAATGGACCTAACAGACATTTATAGAACATTCCATTCAAGAGCAGCAGAATACACATTCTTCTCAATTGCACATGGAACATTCTCCGAGATAAATCACATAATAAGACACAAAACAAGCCGTGGCAAATTTAAGAAGATTGAAATCATACCAAGTATCTTCTTTAACCACACGGTGTAAAACTAGAAAACAACAGCAAAAGGAAAGCTGGAAATTTCACCAGCATGTAGAAATTAAACACACTCCTGAGAAACTAGTGGGTCAAAGAAGAAATCAAAATTTAAATTTTTAAAAAATGTTTTATTTATTTTTTGAGCACGAGAGAGAAAGAGCATGAGTGGGGGAGTGAGAGAGAGGGTGACACAGAATCTGAAGCAGGCTCCAGGCTCTGAGCTGTCAGCAAGCCCGATGCAGGACTCGAACTCGCATACTATGAGATCATGACCTGAGCCGAAGTTGGTCACTTAACCAATTGAGCCACCCAGATGCCTCAAAAAATGTTTCAAAAGAAATAACAATGGAAACACAATGCACCAAAACCTATGGATACTGAAAACGCAGTTAGGAGGAGGAATTTTACACCAATCAAGGTATATGTTAAGAAAACAGAACAATCTCAGATAAGTGACCTGACTTTGGATCTCAAGGAACCAGAAAAATGAAGAACAAACTATGCCCAAATTTAGCAGAAGGAAGGAAACAACAAAGACCAGAGCAGAAATAAATTAAATAGACACTAGAAAAAGCAATAAACAAGATCAGTGAAACTAAGAGCTGTGTTTTTAAAAATATTAAATTTACAAACCTTTAGCTGGTTAAATTAAAAGAGAGAGAAGACTCAAATACATAAAATCAGAAACCAAAAAGACATGTCATTAATACCACAGATATACAAAGTATCATAAGATACTACTTTGAACAATTACACACCAACCTAGAAGAATTTGGACAACCTAGACGATATGGATAAATTCCTAGAAACATACAACCTGCCACGACTGAATCAGGAAGAAACAGAAAATACGAACAGACCAATGACAAGTAAGGATATTGAATCAGTAATCAAAAACCTCCCAACACAGGAAAACTCAGGACCAGATGGCTTTGCTGATGACTTCTGCCAAACAGTTCAAGAAGAATTAATAGCAATCCTTCTCAGAGTTCTCCAAAAAAAAATTGAAGAGAAAGAAACACTTCCAAACTCATTTCATAAGGCCATCATTACCCTTATACTAAAGCCAGATAAGGACACTATGAGAAAAGAAAACAGGCCAACATCCCTGATGAATACAGATGGAAAAACTCTCAGCAAAATATTCAAATCAAATTTAACAACACATTGAAAGGGTCATATACCATGATCAAGTGGGATGCAAGCATGATTCAACAGGCACGGATCAATAAATGCGATATGTAACATTAATAGATGAAAGATAAAAATCACGATCATCTCTGTAGATGCAGAAAGGGCATTTGACAAAACACAGCATCTTTTCATGATAAAAATGCTCAACACATTGGGTATAGAAGGAACATACTTCAGTATAATAAAGGCCATATATAACAGGCTAACCGCTAACATCATACTCAACACGTTTAGAAGTTTGAAAGCTAAGATCAAGAATAACACATGGGGGGGGTCACCTGGGTGGCTCAGTCAGTTAAGCATCTGACTCTTCCTTTCGGCTCAGATCATAATCTTGTGGTTCATGAGTTCAAGCCCCACAGCGGGCTCTGTGTAAGCAGTGCAGAGCCTTCTTGGGATTCTCTCTCTCTCCCTCTTCCTCTGCCCCTCCCACATCTCTTGTCCTCTCAAAATAAATAAATAAACTTTAAAAAATAAGAATAACACACGGCAAGGGGTGCCTGGAGGACTCCGTCGGTTGAGTGCTCAACTCTGGATTTCAGCTCAGGTCATGATCTCACAGTTGTGGGTTCAGGCCCTGCAACAAGCTCTGCACTTACAGTGTGGAGCCTGCTCGGGAGTTTCTCTCTCCTTCTCTCTCTCTCTGCCCCTCCCAACTCATGCTCTCACTCTCTCTCTACAAATGAATAAATAAGCATTTTTTTTAAAGAAAGAATAACACAAAGATGTCCACTCTCAGCGCTCCTATTCAACATAGTACAGGAAACTGAGAGCAATCAAGCAAGAAAAAGAAATAAAAGGCATCTTAAGTGGGGGAAAAAAGTAAAATTACCTTTGTTTGCAGATGATACAATCTTATATATAGACATTCACTATGGCCAAGCTACAGAAACAAATTAAGTGTCCATCAACAGATGAATGTTGGGGGGTCCTGGGTGGCCCAAGCTGGCTAAGTGTCGCCTCTTGATTTCGGCTCAGGTCATGATCTCACAGTTTCGTGAGTTAGAGCCTCACGTCAGGCTCCATGCTAACAGCACAGAACCTGCTTGGGGTTCTTTCTCTCCCTCTCTCTCTGATCCTCACCCACTTGCATGCTCTCTGTCTCTCTCAAAACAAGTAAACGCATTAAATTAAATTAATTAAATTAAAAATAGACAAATGAATAAATGTACACAATGTTCTATGTCAATTACATCTCAATAAAGCTGGGGAGGAAAAACTCAAGATGTGACAGATAAGCAAGGAAAAATATCAACAGCTCAAGTTACCGAGTTGAAGCTATTTTTTCTTTTTGAGAGAGAGAGGGCGCAAGTGAGAAAGGGCAGAGAGAGAGAGAGAGAGAGAGGGAGAGAGAGAGAGAGAATCCCACGAGGAGCAGAAAGAGAGAAACAAGCAGGGCTCACCCGAAGCGGGGCTGGTGCTCACCCATATGGGATTCAAACTCATGACCCTTCAGATCATGACCTGAGCCGAAGTCAGAGGCTTAACCGACTGAGCCACCCAGGTGCCCNACATAGTCATTGACATGGCAATAGATGTATCGTGCCCAGAATGAATGCAATCCAGACCACGTCTACCCCTTATGATGGAGATCACTTCAGTACATCGTTGGTTCTCGCCATGCATCAGAATCACCCAGAAGACTTGTTAGAGCGCAGATTGCCGGGACCCACCACAAAGTTTCTGCTCAGGAGGTCTGGGATGAGACCCAGGAGTTTGCATTTCTAGCAAGTTCCCAGATACAGTTTGTCTTATGGCCAAGCTTTGAGAACCTCCAAGTTAGAACACTGTCAGAGGGTGCGCCGCACAATGGCAAATTGCTCTAGAGGCAGTATGATACGAGGAAATGTCCGAAGAAGTGGATATATTCAGGCCGATGAGAATTACACGGTGACCCGCTACCCGTATTTGAAGGCTTATGTGGCAGAACCAATGGACTTATCGGCTGCTTTTCTACAGGCAAAACTAGAGTGAAAACTAATTGAAAATTACAAAGAGGCGAGTTTGAGCTCAATGCAAGGGCATATTTTCTGTCAGCATCATTCAAAAATAGAATTGGTGAATTTTTCCAAAATCGGGTTATA
>NW_027530632.1:927158-927319 GCF_008692635.1 Crocuta crocuta
TAGATTTGGATGGATGAATGGATGCCTTTTTATGAATATATGTATCCTTTTTTAAAACTTGGATTATTAATATATACCAAAAGTTTAGCCATGCTTATGTTTGGGGGGGGTATGACAGATTTTTTCCTTCCTTTTGGTTATTTGTATGATCTAATTTAACA
>NW_027530632.1:927506-929011 GCF_008692635.1 Crocuta crocuta
AGATCTGGCAGAAGCTCGTGAAAAATCTTAGTAAATTACTTAGAGAAATGGTTCTCAAATTTAAAAAACATCACGGTCTCCTGGAGGGCTTGTTAAAATACAGAGTGCTAGGCTCCGCTCTCAGAGTTCTGGGTTCGGGCCAGAGAATGTGCATTTCTAACAAGTTTTCTGTCTTGTTGTTGCCACTGGTCTGGAGGCCACAATGTGAGTAGCTCGGGTGTGGTAGGCATCCTTCTAAATCGACTCCCAATGATTCCCATCTCCTGGAATTCATGCCCTTATATAATCCTCTCCTTTGGAATATTTTTTAATGTGTATTTAATTTTGAGAGAGAGAGAGAGACAGAGCGTGAGCAGGAGTGTGAGAGAGAGGGAGACACAGAATCCAAAGCAGGCTCCAGGCTCTGAGCTGTCAGCACAGAGCCCGACGCGGGGCTTGAAGTCACAGACTGCGAGATCATGACCTGAGCCGAAGTTGGTCGCTAAACCGACTGAGCCACCCAGGCACCCCATATAATCCTCTCTTTTGAAGGCAAACCATAAAAGACTCTTAACTACAGAGAACAAACTGAAGGGTGCTGGAGGGAGGGGGGGGATAGATTACATGGGTGATGGGCTCTAAGGAGGGCACTTTTTGGGGTGAGCACTGGGTAGGTTGGACCTAATAAGGGCTTGCTTCTAACAAATAAAATGTAACCACAGTGATATAACGTGACTACTGAGAGGAGACTATGAAAGACGGTGAGGGACTTCCGCTTCCAGAAAGATGTATAGAACTACATTTCCCTATCACTCCTACTAAATACAACTGAACACCCTGGACATCACACGTAAATAAACACAAGAAAACATTGAAAAGTGGGAAGAAGACTCATGAGCTAAGGAAGTTGAGACTTAAGGAATGACATGGTCGTGAGCTCCCTGTGTTTTCTTGTGGCCCCATATACTCAAGACTGGAAAAGCCAATTGACAGAGATTTTTTTAGAGCCCCAAACAAAACCATATCTCTCTAACCAAAGGACCAGGAAAAGGCAGCCTAGAGAGACAGAAAAAAACTGTGGCTTATCCCCACCAGCAAGGCCAAGAGGAGAACCCAGATGTCCACCCTTACCAGTCTATAATGAGGTACCCCAACAACCTCCCTCCTCCATTGGGGTGACTTCAGAGAAGGCCAAGTGGGGAGCCAAGACTTCTGTGCCCACCAGGCAGTAACAAGGTGTACCCACTCTCCCCCAACCATCGGTCCAGACCGCGTGGGGAATCTGGACGTCAATCCCACCCAGTGGTAATGAAGCGCCCACTTTTTCTCCCTGACAGGGCCGTATCGGAGGGCCTAGAAGAGAGTCAGGACTTTTACCACTGTCCGGTGTTGCAACAAGGCCATGACAGAGCCTGTCCAAGGCCCTTGGAGTATCAGTGGAGGCCACAATGGGAAGTAATAATGGGGCATTTGTGAGTTTCCAGCCAGGGTAAAAATGAGCAGAGGCTGGCGGGGGCGGGGCGGGG
>NW_027530632.1:929430-935464 GCF_008692635.1 Crocuta crocuta
TCAACAATGGCTAAATGGGAGCCTGAACTTGGCTAAGCAGGAGCCTGAACTTCCCTCTGGAGGTAACGAGATGGCTGTCTCCCTGCTTGTCCCTTTCCAGTGCTGTATCAGAAAGGGAGCTAAAACATAAGAGTTAAATAAGATCTTGGATCTCAGAGTATCAAAAATATCCAGATTTCAATTTAAAANCTCTCAAAAATAAACATTAAAAACATGTTTTATAAAAGAAAAAAAAAAAGAAAATCGCTCATTATACCAAAAACTAGGAAAAGTTCAACTCGAATGAAAAGACGATCAATAGATGCTAACAGCAATATGATAAAGATGTTGAAACTATCTAACAAAGATTTTAAAGCAGCCATCATAAAAATCCGTCAATGATCAGTTACTAAAACATCTGACACAAATTTAAAAAAATAGGAAGCCTGGGGCGCCTGGGTGGCTCAGTCAGTTAAGCACCTGACTCTTGATTACAGCTCAGGTCATGATCTCACAGTTCATGAGTTCGAGTCCCGCATCAGGCTCCATGCTGACGGCACAAAGCATGCTTGAGATTCTTTCTCTCCACCTCTCTCTGCCTCTCCCTCATTTGCGTGCTCTCTCTCTCTCTCAAAATAAATAAATAAACTTTAAAAAAATAGGAAGACTGAGTAAAGAAATAGAAAGTCCCAGAAAAGAAATAAGATACAAAGAAGAAAATAGAAATTTTAGAACTGAAAAATACACTAGCTGAAATTAAGACTTAATGGAAAGACTTAATGGAATGGAGGGAACAAAGAAAATAATTGGTAAACTTGAAGATACATCAATAAAAATTACACAATCTGACAACAGAAAAAAATGTATTGGAAAAATATAAACGCGGCTTTTGTGACCTATGGAAATGCAATAAAAGATCTAACAAACCTGTCATCAGAGTGTGGATAAGAAAAGAGAAAGAAGGAGGGGTTGAAAAAGTATTTGAATAAATAATGGCTGAAAAGTTTTCAAATTTCAAAGAAGACAGAAACCTACATATTCAAGAAGTTGAGTGAATTGCAAACAGAATAAGCCCAAAGAAATGCACTCTATAGACAAAAGTTCTGAAAACTAAACACAAAGAAAAAAATATTGAAAGCAGCCAGAGACTAACCAATAGGCAAAGAACAATTTGAGTGAAAGTGCATTTCTCGTTAGAAATGATAGAANTGAGGCTCCTGAGTGGCTCAGTCGGTTAAGCGTCTGACTTGGGCTCAGGTTATGATCTCACGGTCTGTGAGTTCAAGCCCTACGTCAGTCTCTGTACTGACAGCTCAGAGCCTGGAGCCTGCTTTCGATTCTGTGTCTCCCTCTCTCTCTGCCCCTTGCCCGCTTGTACTCTCTCTCTCCCAGAAATAAATTTAAAAAAAAAACATTAAAAAAATTAAAAAAAAAAAAAAGAAATCATATAAGCCAAAAAGAAATGAAACATTTTTAAAGTGCTAAAAGAAAAGAATTGTCAGCCAGAATTCTATATCCACAGAAACTATCCTTCAAGAACAACGGGCAAATAAAACATTTCCAGATGAAGGGAAACTAAGAATTTCTCACTGACAGACTTACCCTAAAAGAATAACAGAAGGGCATTCTCTAAGCGGAAAGGAAATGACAAAAGAAGAAATCTTGTATCATCAAGAAGGAAGAAAGAACAATAGATTGAGGCTCCTGAGTGGCTCAGTCGGTTAAGCGTCTGACTTGGGCTCAGGTTATGATCTCACGGTCTGTGAGTTCAAGCCCTACGTCAGTCTCTGTACTGACAGCTCAGAGCCTGGAGCCTGCTTTCGATTCTGTGTCTCCCTCTCTCTCTGCCCCTTGCCCGCTTGTACTCTCTCTCTCTCAAAAATAAACATTTAAAAGAAAGAACAATNGTGTTTATTTGTTTTTGAGAGGGAGAGAGTCTAAACGGGGGAGGCTCAGAGAGAGAGAGGGAGACACAGAATCTGAAGCCGGCTCCAAGTTCCAAGCTGTCAGATCGTGGCCCAAACCCACAAACTGCCAATTTCATGGCCTGAGCTGAAGTCCGACACTTAACCGATTGAGCCACCCAGAGGCGCTCCTAAAATGTGCCTGACTTTTTAAATAAAAATTACAACACGATCTAGCATGGCCCTAAATGTAAATAGAGGGAATGTTTAAGACAATTACAAGTGGGGGAGAATAAAGGGAGCTAAAATTTCTATACTTTTCTTAAACTTTTGACATCACTAAACTGGGATATAAGTGGTGTATATATAATACTTGGAACAACCTCTAATAAAGCTGTACAAAGAGATACACTTAAAAACACTAGAGAGGGGCGCCTGGGTGGCTTAGTCGGTTAAGCGTCCGACTTTCGCTTAGGTCATGATCTCGCGGTTCGTGGGTTCGAGCCCCGCGTTGGGCTCTGTGCTGACTGCCAGCTCAGAGCCTGGAGCCTGTTTCAGTCTGTGACTCCCTCTCTCTCTGACCCTCCCCTGCTCACGCTCTCTCTCTCTCTCTCTCTCTCTCTCCCCCCTAGAAATAAATTTAAAAAAACATTAAAAACAAACAAACAAACACTATACATAACTCAAAATGGAATTCTAAAATGTTCAAGTGGTCCCCAGGAAGGCAGAACAAAGAAAACAGACAGAACAAACAAAAGTAAAATTAAATGGCATATGTAAGCCCTAATTTTCAATAGTTGCATTACATGTTAATAATCTAAATATACCAATGAAAAGACAGGGATTGGCAGTGTGGGTCAAAAGTAAAATAAACAGAGCATGACACAACAGTATTGTTACAAGGAACATGTTTCGAATATAACAGTAATTAGGTTGAGATGGAAAAAGATGTACCACACACACATTCATCAAAAGAAAGCAGTAATAGCTGTGTTAATATCATATAAAGTAGACTTCAGGGCAAAGAAAATTGTCAAGGACAGAGAGGGACGTTACATAGGGATTAAAAGACCAATCCATCATGAAGACATAGTCATCTTAAAGGTGTACTCTATGGGTGCCTGGGTGGTTCAGTCGGTTGAGCCCCCGACTTTGGCTCAGGTCATGATCTCACGGTTCGTGGGTCCGAGCCCCGCGTTGGGCTCTGTGCTGACAGCTTGGAGCCTGGAGCCTGCTTCAGATTCTATGTGTCCCTCTCTCTCTGCCCCTCCCCTGCTCATCCTCTACCTCTCTCTGTCTCAAAAATAAAATAAAACATTAAAAAGAGTTTTTAAAAAAGGTGTACACTAAACAACATAGCTACAAAATGTGTAGAGCAAAAACTGATAAAATTGAAAAATCCACAATTATAGTCCATCTACAATGGATATGCAACTAGATAAAAACCAGCAAAGACATAGAAGAACCAACAAAATGTCAACCAACAGGACGTAATCAGCATTTATACAACACTCTGGCCAGCAAGAGCCAACGGCACATTCTCTCCAAGAGCTCGTGAAACATACACCAAAACAGATATCCTGGACCATAAATAAACCTGTACAAATCTGAAATAAGGACTTTAAATGATACAGAGTGTATTTCCAGACCACAGTGGAATCCAACTAACAATCAGTAACATTAAGAAAGCAGAAAAACGTCCAAACACTTGAAAACTACACAGCACACACTGAAATAATTCATGGGTCAGAGAAGAAGTCTCAAGGGACATTTTTGAAGCACATTGAACTGAATGCAAATAGAAATACAGTGTGTCCCATCCCCAAAGGCAAAGGAATCAAGAACAAAAATGAACTATTGGGACCTCATCAAGATTAAAAACTTCTGCACAGCAAAGGAAACAATCCATAAAACTAATAGGCAACCGACGAAATGGGAAAAGATAGTTGCAAATGACATATCAGATAAAGGGCTAGTATCCNGGGAAGAGGGGTAATGGGCATGGAGGAGGGCACTTGCGGGGATAAGCACTGGGTGTTGTATGGAAATCAACTTGACAATAAACTATTGAAAAAAAAAGAAAAGAAATACAATGTGTCCAATTTTGTGGGCTACAGCTAATGTAGTGTCCAACAATACATTTCTCATGTAAAATGCTTATGTCAAAATGAGGAGAGTTGTCAAATAAGTCATCTAAGATCTTGTCTCAAGAAACTCAAAAAAGAGGAGCACCATAAATGCAAAGCCAGCAGAAGGAAAGAAATAATAAACATAGAGCCTACTTAAGATTTTCTTTCTCTCTTCCTCTGCCCCTCTCTCCCACTTTCTCTCTCTCTCTCTCTCTCTCTCTCTCAAAAAGAAAAAAAAGAAAAAAAGAAAAGAATGTACAGGACTTAGATGCTGAAAACCACAAAATCCTGACGAAAGAAATAAAAATCTAAGTAAATGGACATAACACGTTTATGGAATTGAAGACTAAACATAATAAAGAAGTCAATTCTCCCCAAATTGATATACAGATTTAACTCAATCCCTGTCAAAATTCCAGCAAGATTTTTACAGATATAGATGAGATTATTCTAAAATTTATATGGAAAAGCAAGTGAACTAAAATAGCTAAAATAATTTTGGAAAAGAAGAAAGTTGGAGGAATCAGCCTACCCGATTTCAAAACATAGTCTATGGCTACAATAATCATGACTGTGTGACATTGACAGAAGAAGAGACACATAAGCCAATGGAATGGAATTGAGAATCCAGACATAGCCACCTGCAATTACAGACAACTGATTTTTGACAAAGGTGCAAAGGCAATTCAATGGAAAAGGATAGTCTTTTCAATAAACGGTGCTGGAGAGATTGGATGTCTATCGGCAAAAAATATGAACCTTGCCTGACCTAACCACATCTTACACAAAACTTAACTCAAAAGACTTAAATGTAAAACGTAAAACCATAAAACTTTTATAAGAAATCGAACGAGAAAAATCTTTGGGACCTAGGCTAGGTGAAGAGTTCTCGGACACTAAAAGCATGATCCGTAAAAGGGAAAGGTGACAACGTGGACTTCATCAGAATTAAAAATGCTGACGCTGGGGGTGCCTGGGTGGCTCAGTCGGTTAAGCATCCAACTTCGGCTCGGGTCGTGATTTCACGGTTCTTGGGTTCGAGCCCTGCNTTTTTTGGAAATGTTGACTCTGCAGAAGACCCTGTTAAGAAAATGAAAGACAAGTTGCCACCCAGGAGAAAATATTTGCAAGCCACATATCCAACACGGAACTCGTATCTATATAAAAAATTCCCACGACTCCAGAATTAAAAACAAACACAAGGGGCGCCTGGGTGGCTCTGTCGGTTAAGTGTCTGACTCCTGCACTCGGCTCAGGTCATGACCTCACGGCTCTTGACTTCGAGCCCCACATCAGGCTCCCAGAGCCTGCTTGGGATTCCTTCTCTCCCTCTCTCTGCCCCTCCTCTGCTTATGCTCTCTGAATGAATGAATGAATGAATGAATGAATGAATGAACGAACGAATGAATGATGAACTTGAAGTTTGTACCTCTTAAAAACACACACACACAGCCAGACATTTCACTGAGGAGGAGAGACAATTCGAGAATAAGCGCGTGTTTAACCATCAGAGAACTGCCGTTAGTCTACTCTTCCCGCCAAGCTTTAGCAAAACTTGCCAATTCTCCTGATCCTCCGCCCAGTCTTATCTGCCTTTCCCCCTCCTCTCCTATCCCAAGCCTGCGTTCCCTGATCTGGTCCTCACAGGCTCTCTCTCTCGCTATTCCGAAATTAACACTCCCTTCCGCTCCATGCGGTGGACCTTATCTTGCTGTCAGTCATGCGGCAGGAAATGCCACCGAGTCCTGCAGGCCATGGAGAAGTGACGCAGGATGGGGAAGGGAAGAGGGACCCGGCCGGCCGTGGTGGGGAGGAGCAAAAGAATCTCTGTGGTGCTCCCTCATCACATCAGAGGCCACCGGCTTCTCTTCCCCTCCCTTCTCAGGCCTGGGAGAGGAGCTGAAGCATGGACTCGCTTGAGTTCTTCTATTCCCCGAGCAGCCACAAGTTCTTGCCATTTGAATCAGTGTCAGATGTGGCACAGAACGGCCGGCAAACCGACCTCGAGTTATTTCATAGCCA
>NW_027530632.1:935675-936113 GCF_008692635.1 Crocuta crocuta
TTCAGGATCCTTTTAAAACTCCCAGGTGGAGCCCAGGTCGGACACACATCCTGCATGGGCCTTTCCCGCCGAGCCAGGATATCCTGTGTTTGTCGACAGGACTGCACAGGGAAGCCCTGACCATTGTCCTCCCCAAAATCTGCCAGTCAGCCCTTCCCCAGCCCTCGGCAGCCGCCCCAGACAAAGGAAGAGTAACTCTGGAAACGATGTTATCAGCATCCTCCATGGACTTCCTCACCTCCTTCCCAGCCCCGTCAGCCCCCCCCGCTTCTTAGCATCTTCCAACAGAAACCGGGGAGGCTGGGACAGGGTCAGCGCCCTGAAGCCAGCCCCCTGTCTTTTGCCAAGACCTACCCCCGCGCAGCCCCGAGTGGGCAGCTGAAGGCTGTGGCTGGGATCCCGAGCCCGAGATGGGGCCCCAGCTGGGGCCTAAGGCCG
>NW_027530632.1:936290-937697 GCF_008692635.1 Crocuta crocuta
CTGCCGGGGCCGGGGGCTCCTGCTCCTGTGGGTCTCAGCCCTGAGCCGTTGCGTGTCCTCGCCGGCTTCTCCCTCTCCGTCTCTGGTGCCCCTAATCAGAACCAGCTACAATTTCGGAAGGACTTTCCTCGGTCTTGACAAATGCAATGCCTGCATCGGGACATCAATTTGCAAGAAGTTCTTTAAAGAAGAAATCAGGTCAGAATCTCCGTTGGCTAACTCAGAGGGGCAGAATCCTGTTCCCTTCGTGTGATGGTGTGTCCAGGAGTTTGTTGGAAAGGAGTCAGGGTGTAATTCACGGGTGGGAGCCGAGGCACAGGCATTGAATCACAGGGGCGATCGGTTCAAGTTGGGGTGCAGAGGGGAAAAGGTACGAAGCTGAATTCTAACCCTAAATGCTAAATCCCAAGTTTTCTTTTGAAGTGGGAACTTAGAGTGTTCCTTCCTATGAATGGAGTAGCCTGGGATTATTGAGTTTACCAAGTTCGTTTCTCTTAAAAAGGAGGAAATAAAATTGCTAGAGGGCCTACTATGTGACAGACATTTGAAAGCTATTTTTTATATTTACTTACTTATTTCGAGAGAGAGAGAGAGCGAGCGAGAGAGCGCCGGTGCGTGTGTGAGTGGGGGAGGGGCAGAGAGCATGGGAGAAAGAGAATCTCAAGCACTGTCAGCGCAGAGCCCGACTCCGGGCTCAATCCCAGGAACCGTGATTTCACGATCTGAGCTGAAACCAAGAGTCGGACGCTTAACCGACCGAGCCACCCAGGCGCCGCCAAGTTATTTTTATTTACTCCTCGTCACCATCCTGGAAGTTAATGTTTTGCACTTATTATTCAGAGAGTGAACCGAGACACGGCAAGATTAAGTGACTTGCCCAAGGTCACCACCTAGTAAGTGGCAGATCTGGGATTCAGATCAGGACTGTTTGCCCTAAAGTTTCTGAGCCAATTTTCTGATCCGGAGGAAAATCCAAATTTAGTAAATGGTGATGCACATGGATGTCACCAAAGGAAGGTATCCCACTCTGGAATGCAAGCGTAGGGAGCCATGTTACAAATAACAGTAATAGGACCTGGTCTGATGCAAGCCAGAAATGAAATGTAGAGGACCCCCCCGCCAAAGCTCCAAGGAGGGGATATTAATTCCAAATGGGCCCTGGGGAAAGGCTTCTCCAGGGGAAGATATTCTGAGCAAGGCCTTTAAAGGATGAGCTGAAATTCAGGAGAAGGTTTTGAGGTAGAAGGACCAGCTAAGGCAATGGCCCGGAGTGTGGGAAGAGGTGAGCAGCACTTAGTTGTTGGAACGTGGGGCTTTTGTGGCAAGGCGTGGCAGATGGAGGAGATTGGAAGAGTCACATGGGGCAGGGACCTTGAATGCCATGCCAAGGAATTTGGATCTTCACCT
>NW_027530632.1:937737-946084 GCF_008692635.1 Crocuta crocuta
CCCCGCCTCTCCGATACTAAAGACCCTTCATAATAGGCCCTTTCTCCTCAGTCCTCCCCCCAGGGACCTATCTTAAGCATGTAAGATTTGGCGACCAAGCAAAATGCATTCATTTACAATAATTTGATTTCCAAGCTGGATTCACCAAAGACATATTGGATTATTCAACTAAGTTACCGAACAGATATAACCAATAGAAACTATCAATCAAAAATGTGGAACGTCTTTTGTGAGATGACAGATACTTCATTGATGTGGACTTTTCCCATGAGGCCCTTTTAAAAGGCATTTCAAATGGGGGCGCCTGGGTGGCTTAGTTGGTTAAGTGTCCGACTTTTGCATACGTCATGATCTCGCGGTTCGTGGGTTCAAGCCCCGTGTCGGGCTCTGTGCTGACTGCCAGCTCAGAGCCTGGAGCCTGTTTCAGAGTCTGTGACTCCCTCTCTCTCTGACCCTCCCCTGCTCACACTGTCTCTCTCTCTCTCTCCTAGAAATAAATAAAACATTAAAAAAATTTTTAAAAAAAAGGCATTTCAAATGGTGCAAAGTTGAAAGACCTTCCCAACTGGGGGAGCTCTTGCAGACGATGGTGAAGGAATTTGGGGGGTAGGGACAAGATGCGCCTTGTGTTAGGGAAGAATCTCATGGAAAGAAGTGTGCAGGGTGGGCTGGTTGATGCTGGCAAGGGCAACCAGACCAAGTTCTCGTCCAGGAGAAAGGTCAATGGGAACAATGCAGGGCAGGAAGGATGCCGGTCAGTTCAGCTAGAGAGTCATTTTGTTGACTCAACTCAACGTGATGGAAAGTAAAGCTGGAAATGTTGAAAGTGAACTCAAGATTTCCCGCCTAAGAGGGGTGCCTGGGGGGCTCAGTAGGTTGAGCACCCGACTTCAGGTCAAGTCATGGTCTTGTGGCTTGTGGGTTCAAGCCCCGTGTCGGGCTCGCTGCTGTCAGCGCAGAACCCACTTGGGATCCTCTGTCCCCCTCAGTTTCTACCCCTCCCCCACTCATGCTTTCTCTCTCTCTCTCAAAAATAAATAAAACATTAAGAAAACAGATTTCCCCCCTAAGAGATGGGATGGAGAACGTCAAGAACAAAGGTGAAGTGGGCCTGATTCCCTGGAGAAAGGAGGCAGGGAGAATATGGACATATTTTCAGAGAGGAGGGAGGGAAGTTATGGGATTCGACTGAAGGAGACTCCCAGGGCCACATCCTCCCCTAGGTACGTAAACAAGAGTATGTGAATCTTACAGTTGACTCTTCACCAAGTGGCAGTAAATGAAGTTTTTCTCACTGGGAGGGTGTTAGCCATATTCAGGAAGCATTTCCCCAAATAGGTCCGTGTTCCCTTCAAGTTCAGGATATTACTTCATCTCCCTCGGAATTTATTTTCCACCCGCACCTGAAAGGGATATGTGCAGATACACGCAGGACAACATGGGGGTGGGGGGGCTGGCAGGATGGCGTTGAAGGCTCTCCACGTTGAGAAGGCACATTCCTCAAGCGCAAAGGAGCAGAGAGAGGCAGTGAGTGGGTCTTGTTTCTATTCTTTACAATTTAAGCAACGATTTCCTTATTTTAAAAGTCATGCTTGTTTAGTTTAGAATTTTCAGGAAATACTGATAGGAGAAAAGACAAAATAAAGATCACATATCCTTCCCCCACCAAGGGATCAGCCCTTAATTAACATCCTGGTGTATATCCTTCCCACCTTTTTTTAAAGTGTGGATTTAACATTCTTTCAACACCACTGTGATCATAGTGTGTACACTCTTCCGCAAACCTTTACTTAACAATGTGTCCGGAATGCTTTTGCACATTATTAACTCTTCGTCTTTGAAATTGACCATAGAAACATTTTTCTAGGTAGGTCTCCTTTGGCAACATAAAAAGCCTTTGCACAGCGAAGGAAACCATCAACAAAACAAAACAAAACAATCCACCAAATGGGAGAAGATATTTGCCAATAATGTATCCACAATGAGATTTTTAATGGCTTTGTGGTATTCAATCAGCCATAATTGATTTAACCAATTCACTACTGTGAGACAACTATGTTTTCTTTTTTCTTTTCAGTCTTATAAAATATTATGTTGAACATCCCTGTTGCTAACTTTTTGTGCATATCAGTCATAAATTCCCATGACACACTCCCAAGGGTGGAATTTCTGGGTCAAAAAATATAGCACATTTTTAAGAGATGATATGTATATATCATCCAAATGTAGACTTCTGGCCCTAGAGATGATTTATTGCACACTCACAAATGTTTAATATTACTACTGTTTTTAGTTTGTATTTCTTCTGAGTCGAGCCTTTTTTTTTCGAGCTTACTAGCCATTTCTATTTCTCATTTGCTAAAGTGTCTACAAGTTCATATCCTTTGTCTCTCTGTCTAAACGGTGTGTTTGTTCATCCTGTTCATCTCCAAATATTTTCCCGTTTTTAAAAATTATTATGATGATGAAGCACCTGGGGGGCTCATTCAGTTAAGTGTCTGACTTCAGCTCAGGTCATGATCTCACGGTTCGTGGGTTTGGGCCTCGCGTCGGGCTCTGTGCTGACACCTCGGAGCCTGGAGCCTGCTTCGGATTCTGTGTCCCCCCTCTCTCTGCCCCTCCCCTGCTCACGCTCTACNTGTTCAGCAGCAGAGAATGAGCCTGGGAAGCTGAAGACGCGTAACTCATAGATGACGGTCGTGATTCCTTCCATCCCTTATCTTCTCTTTGGCAAGAATGCTAACGATAAATAAATCGCATGCTTCCCATACTCAACCATTAACCTTTGAGCATCTCAATGTTTTCAGTACCAGTTTTCCCATGCATTCCATGTGGACTTTCAGATCCTGAATGAAAAAGTTAAGGGGAGAACTCAAAAAAATTCAGTGCTGGGCATTGAGTATACAAAATCATGAAGGGTTCAGAAGATACCGTACCAGAGAAANGTTGTGGAGAGAAGTGGAGGTGGATACTTAGTAGCAGAATTTCTGATCAGAATCGCTCCTATGAATTCCTGGGCTCCTACCAACACAGATGCTTTACCTCGCCTTCCTTATTGTACTCCGTTGGCCGTCCATCCCTACCCCCCACTCTCAAAGTCTTAAGGGATGTTCAAATACTTCTAACTGCGTAGTGGCGGGCTCAGAGTAAAACAAGAAAATCATTAGGCTTGCCTTTGCCTTCCCTTCTCTCTTGCCCTCAGCTGTCTCTTTCACCTTGGAAGGTGATACTAATCACTGCTTAAACTCCTTTCCTCGAATCAATTCAAAGGTCTTGGGAGCTTCAGGGCTCCAGAGATTATGACAAAAGCATCCATTTACACATTCACTAATCCAAACATACACGGCCCATCCATCCATTTACCCATTCATTCAGACATCCTTCCATACAGTCTTCCACCCAATCACCACTCTACGGCCAACCAGCCTGCCCTCCATGTATCCCTGCACTCACTTATCCGTCTATACATCCAAATACCCATCCACCCATCCATCCATCCATCCATCCATCCATCCATCCATCCAACTAAAATGCATGTGGCACTAACTTGACACCAAGCACTTGGCTAGGCACTGAGCGACCAAGCTGAAGGAAGCCCAAGGCGAGTGGAGGCTCAGAGGCCCGAAACGATGTGGCTTAGCCAAGGATGATCAGTGGTTTGGTGAGAACGAAGCAAGGTCATAAAGAGAGCAGCAGGAGAAGGGCCCAGAAAAAACACCGTGAACCCCTCTAAGGAGGGTGAGCTGCGTCCTTTGAGCTTTGGGAAGATGCTAGATGCTTTGAGGGTTCTGTGCTGACGAATGGAGAAGAGGAAAGAGAGGGAAGAAATACTTAGGAAGGCGTGTCTACAGACTTAGTGTTTGACTAGATGTAAGCATGAGGGTCATGCACCAGAAGAGAGTGTTTTCTTCTCATTGCAAAACTGTCACCATACCCCACGCCTCCACCATGTTCTCCGTGTCGAGGGGCTGGCGCAGATTGGACCGCATGACCTTTCTACTTGCTTCCAGCTCTGGAAACTATGACACTTCTTGTTTATCTTCCGAACCAATGAGGAGCTTGGCCAGACTCATTTCAAGCATGCCCATCATCTCAGTTCAGACCGAAGATTAAAATGCTGCCTTTGGGGGCGCCTGGGTGGCTCAGTCGGTTGAATTCCGACTCTTGATTTTGGCTCAGGTCATGATGCCAGGGTTGTGGGATCGAGCCCTGCGTTGGGCTCCATGCTGAGCATGGAGCCTGCTTAGAATTCTCTCTCTCTCTCCACCCCCTCCCCCACTCACACATGTGCTTTCTCTCTCGCTCTTAAAAAGNTTTTGCAGTTTTCCAAAGTCTGGGACTGTAACATTTTAGTGAATAAAAAACAAAGCCTATTTTCTCACTGACACTTCTCTGCTCAGTAAAGTAGGTATGAAACGTTGTAAGAAAATACGTGTTTTCCCTTCAATGCCATAAATCCACTACCACTTTGAATGGGGCGAGAAGTGGCCTGTAAATCTGTTTATTTGTTCTCAGTTGGTTCTCATGGGATGCCTTGAGTGCCACCGCTGAAGGTGCACCACGCGTCCATTACAGGTCACCTGTCATTAAGGACCCTGTTAGCTACAACCCCTAATAATGTCACCAATCTGTTCCCAAAAGCTAATTTGTAAAAAGGATGACAGAGGACTAAGCAATGGCAAAGCGGTTGAGATCGCAAGCTCTGGAGCCTTGAATGCCGCTTCCTCCAATTTCTGGTTGTAGGACTTTGGGCAAATCGCTTCACTTCTCTGTGCCTCAGTTTCCTCATCTGTATGGCTAAGAATAGTACTGACTTCATAGGTTTGCTGGAAGGTTTAACTGAATTAATACACACAAAGCGTTTAGCAAAGCGACTGGCATGCTTGTTTCATACACGTGTGTTGCTGTCATCACGATCTAAGAGAGCCACCTTTGTAAATCCTTAGTCACAGGCCTCTCGGAGGGTTGAACCCCTGTGAGCAAGGGCAGCTACAGGAAACCAGCAGACAGGCCTGCCTGGGTGCCCTCTGCCCTTCTTTATCCCCTCAGGGGAGATTCATTTCCAATGGCTGCCCTGAAAATGCCAGTGAAGTGGACTCATTGCTTGCTTACAAGTTTTCATCTTTTTTCTTAATATACTTTTATTTCTTTTAAGTTTATTTATTTATTTGAGAGAGACAGCACAAGTGGGGAAGGGGCAGAGAGAGAGGGAGGGAGAGAGAGAGGAAGAGAGAAAGAGGGAGAAAGAGACAGAATCCCAAGCAGGCTCCAAACTGACAGCACAGAGCCGGACACAGGGCTCGAACGCCCAAAACTGTGAGATCATGACCTGAGCTGAAACCAAGAGTCAGTCGCTTAACCGACTGAGCCACCCAGGTGCCCCCCCCCCATCTCTTTATANGACTTCTTGACAGTTTCCGCTAGAGTACCTTCTTTGTTAAGCTTGCAGTCTCTTGGGGCACCTGGGTGGCTCAGTCGGTTAAGCGTCGGACTTTGGCTCAGGTCATTATCTCACGGTTGGTGGGTNAAGAGTGTAGACTTTGGGGCCAATCAGAATGCGAATTCTTCCAAAAGTCATGACCGTGAGGTTGTCCAATAATGTCTGACAGTAGGAAGTTAAAAGATTCCTCCTTAAATTAAATATAGGGCATCTCTTATAAGCCGAATTTTATTAATCATGAAAGTAAATGTTACCTTGGTAATTTTTCATACATAAATCGGAAGAAGATTTAACATTCTTGCCTAATGAAAGCACTGGCACACAGCTAGAAGAATGACTGGAGGAAAGGGTCAAGGTCGTGGGCCAGTGCCTCTCCCCCGGGGAGGATTAAGGACCGGCCAGGCCACTGTGTGGAATCACACAGTTCCTGGATCCCAGATGGCTTTGGGTTTGGTGACTGCTTAGCAGTCACTGCTCCAGGTGACCTGGTTGGTACGGATGACTTAAAACTTTGGACTGAAAGCAAAATTTATGGGGTCTCTTGGGGAAGGGATATGGAGAGGCAGAGTTCTTCCCAGTGAAGGCCGAGAAGCCTCTTCACCAATGTGGGTACCAAGACCTAGCCATTGGTCGGAGGGTGGGCTGTTTCTAGAACCAGTATAGGGAAGGGAAAGATCGTGGGGTTTGCTGCCAGAGGGCCCTGGGTTTGCTCCTCTGCTTGGCAATGTGTTGCCTGACTTTGGGCAAGGTACTTAAGCTCTGTAAGCCTCAGTTTCCCCACCTGTAAAGTGGGGGTGGGGCATCGGGAGAATCCTAAGGTACCAGCATGCGTAAAGCTGCTGTCTTCACCTGGAGAAGGTCAGAAGGCCATGGCTAGCCCTTCCGGGCCAGCTGCACGCAGAGGAGAAAGTTTGTGTCTGATATGCCTCTCCGTCACCTTTTCTGACATCACATGTTTACTTCCTGAGCTTGAGGAAAGAATAGTCTTCTCACAGAAGGAGTTTGGAGCGCCCAGGGCTAAGGAAGAGAAATGGAGCAGGCTGGGTATCTGTCTCCCGGCTCCCTGTCCCCAGGCTCTGCTGGCCAGTCCCACCCCGGCCCCCCGCTTCAGCACTCCAGCTCTGGACAGATCCTAAAAGGGCTCTTCTTCCAGGTTTGGCAGCGGGCTGGCCTCCCACCTCGGACCGCCGCCCGACCACCTACCTTCCTACCCTGCAAATTACTCAGATGATTCCAAAACCTGGCGCCCCGTGGAGGTCTCGAGGCTGGTCGGCAAACAGCAAAGTGACATCTCAGACAGGAGAATCTGTGCCTCTGCGGCAGCCCCAAAGAGCTGCAGCATCGAGCGCATCCTGCGGAAAACAGGAAGGTTCCAGAAATGGCTGCACGCCAAGCGCCTCACGCCGGACCTGGTGCAGGTGAGTGTGCTGGTCGTGGGCCGGGAGGCAAGGGGGCGAGATGGAGGGAGGTATCTATTCCCACCCCACATTTCAGGGTGGGGGGAAAGGAGTTGTGATCTATCAGAAGGGGGACCATACAATGCCACGAAACAGTGGCCTGTGAGAAGACAGTGACCAAACACATTTGGTGATAAGGACCCTTCTCGTTGTCATCCTCCATTCTCGAGGCTGCGACCCTCAGCAACTATTTGGCAAACAGTTTCTGGCTGCTGCCTCGGGTCTGAAGATCTGATGGGATGACCCTCACCAACCTTCCCTACAACCTTCTCAGGGGAACTTTGCCAACCCCCAGACCGTGTCCTCTCTCGGAAGCTCTCATATACAACCTGTGTCACCATCCAGAGAGCCCGCTTTGGGAATCAGCTTCCTCAGTTCCTCAAAAAATTAAAACTAGAACTACCCTACGACCCAGCAAGTGCACTCCTAGGTATTTATCCAAAGGATACAAAAATGCTGATGCGAAGGGGCACACGCACCCCAACGTTCATAGCAGCGCTATCGACGACAGCCAAATTACGGAAAGACTCCAAATGCCCATCGACTGATGAATGGATAAAGAAGATGTGGTGTATATATTCAATGGAATGCTACTCAGCCATAAAAAAAAAAAAAATAAAATAAAATCTTGTCATTTACAACAATGTGGCTGGAACCAGAGGGTATCATGCTAAGCAAAATAAGTCAGTCAGAAAAAGACAAATATCATATGATCTCACTCATAGGTGGGATTTAAGATACAAAACAGATGAACATAAGGGAAGGGAAGCAAAAGTAAGATAAAAACAGAGAGGGAGTCAAACCATAAGAGATTCTTTTTTTTTTTTTAAGTTTGTTTATTTGGGGCACCTGGGTGGCTCAGTCTGTTAAGCGTCCGACCTCGGCTCAGGTTGTGATCTCTTGCAGTTCCTGAGTTCGAGTCCTGCGTTGGGCTCTGTGCTGACAACTCAGAGCCTAGAGCCTGCTTCTGACTCTGTGTCCCCCTCTCTCTCTGCTCCTCCCCTGCTCACACTCTCTCTCAAAAATAAATAAACATTAAAAATTTTTTTAAGTTTATTTATTTTGAGAGATACAGAGACAGCACAAGCAGGGGAGGGGCAGAGAAAGAGGGAGAGAGAGAATCCCAAGAAGCAGACTCCATGCTGTAAGTACAGAGCCTGATGCGGGGCTTGAACCCACAAAACCGTGAGACCATGACCTGAGCTGAAACCACGAGTCAGACGCTTAACTGACTGAGCCCCCCAGGTTCCCCAACTGCAAGAGATTCTTAAGTAGAGAGAANGGCATGAAGGGGGGCACTTGCTGGGATGCGCACTGGATGCCACGTGGAAGCGATGAAGCACTAAATTCTACTCCTGAGGTCATTATTACACTACATGTTAACTAACGTGGATTCAAATAACATTTAAAAATTTAAAAAAAGAAAGAAAGAAAATCAGATTCCTCTTCC
>NW_027530632.1:946095-948558 GCF_008692635.1 Crocuta crocuta
CTGAAGAGAGAATTTCCTTTAGCAAAAATGGGAAGGAAGAGGTTCACCCTGATCTCCCTGTCGTGATGGGCCTGGAAGACTTGAGCTTCCCCCTTCTTGTACCCCGCAGGCTACCAGCCCCCTTCACGCGGGCACCTGAGGCTACCCGAGGCACTTCTGAGCACTCAGACCTCTCCTTGGCCTCTTCAAGGCGAGGGACACCGAGCAAAGAAGAATCACTGGCCCCTGGACATCTCACCCACGTGACAAGACAGTCTGGCTTTGCTCTTAGGTTGTGTGGAAACTGCTCCGGAATCAGGAGGAATGGAACTGATAACATGGCCGCCCTCTGACGCGGGCTCTCCGATGTGCCCGCGGCACTCTGTGAGTGTCGCAGGCCTGGAGCGGGGAGAGGGTGAGCCAGAGGAAGTGAAGCTGTTCCCAGGCCAGGGGCGTGGTAGCAGGACCCAACACGTGGGTCTTGGAGCTGGTGCCGGAGGCAGGAAGCGGAGGCTTAGGTGGGAAGAACGTCACAGGGGCTGCTCACCACCGAGCGGAACCTGACGACAGGGGACAGATAACAAAGCCCACAAGAGAACCAGTACGACACCTTCCGTGCTTTGCCTCAACTAGGTGCTCAGGAGCAAGTAGAAGTCCCCGGGAAGAACAAAACAAGAGACGCGAGGAATTGTCTCAGAGTCCCTTGAAAATCCCATCACCTCTTCCTGCCGCCACCACTGTCAGGCTCCATGCTGAAGGACGCAGTTCCCCCAAAACCCTGGTTCCCGACTACCTCCACTCGGGACCTGGACAACATTCTAGAGGGTGTTCCGGCGTTCAGGATAAACTTGAGATCCCAATGGAGAGGAGCCAGACTGACCTTAGGCTCTGAACTAGGGAAAGCTTCCTCCTTCCCTCAGCTTCTAGAGATTTCCATAATAACAACACGGTGGGGATTATCCCAGAGGGCCTGGCAAACAATCCCCAGGAGCCTGGACGCTAGGCTTGAGGCCTGGCTCTGCTGCTAAAAGCTACAACAAAATGAGAAGGAACAGAGAGCCAGGGAGAGCAAAAGGCTTCCACTTCCGGTGCCTCTGTTCGGCAAGTTTCAACAGTGTGCTATATCCTGGGGACACAGAGATGAATGTGATACCCAGGAGCTCCACCCCCAGGAACATGTGGCCCACTGGTGAGGACAGATAAGAACACAAACAACCACCGCAAAGCAATGTATGTTGTGTTCTGATGACACTCTGTAAGAGAACAGAGGACAAACTATGGACTTGGGTCCCTCGCTTACTAACCAGTTGACCTCACATTTAAGCCCGAGACCTTCCCTGCTCTGCGCCGGTATCCCTCCTCCAAAAATGGGTTGTTGGGGAGGGCTTCCAGATGATCTCAAAGACCCTCCCAGCTCTGACATTCTTCGACTCCATATGACTCTCCTTCACTTGCATAACAAATCCCAACTGAATGACTACTATCACTAGGTGTTGTACTGAGTGCCTTGATTTCCTATTTCTCAAATGGGCAGCAGATAGTGCCTGCTCTGCCTGATTCATTCATCCTGGTGAGCTCATAGAGATGAAGATGCTTTAGAGAAAATCCATTGCCATAGGCATGCGTGGAAGCATTACTGTAATAGGATCCCGGGGCACCTGGGTGTCTCAGTTGGTTGAGAATCTGACTCTTGATTTTTGGCTTAGGTCATGATTCCAGGGCCGTGGGACTGAGTCCCACATCGGGCACCGTGCTGCACGTGGAGCCTGCTTAAGATTCTCTCTCTCTCTCTCTCTCTCCCTCCCTCTCTCTCCCCCTCTTCCCTGATCGTGTTCTCTCTCTCTTTCTCTCAAATTAAAAAAAATAATAATAATTTTGAAAAGAGGATCCTAGGGGCACCTGCGTGGCTCAGTCAGTTGAGTGTCCGACTTCAGCTCAGGTCATGATCTCTTGATTCGTGGGTTTGAGCCCCGCATTGGGTTCTGTACTGATGGCTCACAGCAGCACTGAGATTCCTGCGCATTTCTTCTTAACAAAACTCACCCACCAGACGGTGTCAGATGGATCCATCATCACCAAAGATGGGGGGAGAAACTCACCACTCTGCCCAAGAGTTGAAAATGAGTGTTCAAGCAAAAACTTGTACTTGAACGTTCATAGCAGCATGTTCGGCAGTAGCCAAAAGGTGGAAGTGAATGCTTACTGGGTACAGGGTTTCTTTTGTGGGTGATGGAAAAATTCTGGAGTCAGAGAGTGGCGATCCACATACAACCTTGTGAGTACACTAAAAGCCACTGAATTATACACCTTAACATGGTTAGAATGAAAACTGTACATTGCATGTTATGTGAATTGCATCTCAACTAAAAACAAAGCAAAACAAAACAACAACAAAAAAAGGAAGACTCAGCCCCAAAGAAACTTCACCAATACTGTGATTTCATTGCCTTGGAGGCCTGAGAGGTGAGGGGCAGCCCCTCCAGT
>NW_027530632.1:948588-950209 GCF_008692635.1 Crocuta crocuta
TATGAGCTAATAACATCTCCCTGTTAGCTCTTTAAGCCATCGTTTTTGTGTTAAGCCAATAGGGTAATATTCCCTCTCATCCCACCTGTCACACCTTTCTGATACTTCTTAGAATTCCTCCCCCCACAAAATCCAAATGTGCCCCTGAATCCTTCTCAATGATGCTCTGAGCAAGCCACTTATTTCTCTCCCTTCTTTTTATTTTTTAAATTAAAAAATATTTTTAATGTTTATTTTTGAGAGAGAAACAGAGCACAAGTGGGGGAGGGGCAGAGAGAGTNGGAGCCACCCAGGCGCCCCCCCAAGCAGCCTGCCTCTGAGTGATCATTCATCCCAGATTTGGCTGAACAGCTCTGCCGGCCGCAGGGATTCTCTTGACCGTGACTTGAGTGGATTTTCCCTGATTTTCTCAAGAGCCACTTTCCAACAAGGATCTAGGCCAGGGCCCTCCAGACTGCGTGTGTGTGCGTGTGTGCGCGTGCGCGCGCACTGGTGTGTGTTTGGGGGGAAGAAAAAGGGGCCACGAGGAACTCACGGGTTGGCTTAGAGAACCGGCGAGGGAGAGAAGGCGAACAATCAAAGAAATAAAAGAAAATTGAAGGCAAGGGGGATGGGACCGGGGAAGGGCCCGCAGAACCTTGACTGTGAGCTCTGCTTATGAATAAATAAAGTCAACTGGGATGAAACGCCCCAGTAGTCACCATCAGAGGCTGAGCCAGGGACCCTGCGGCTCCCCCCTGCAGGGCCAAGTGCTGCTTTGGATTAAGGACACTCTCTTGAGCCTCAGGCAGTAGGCTGCCGCAAAAGGGGCTTGCCAAGGAGACCAGGCAGGACCAGAAATCAGCCAGAGGGTGAAACAATGCATTGTGTCTCTGCGTGCATGCTTGCGTCTGTGTGTGTGTGTGTCTGTGTGTGTGTGTGTGCCACTTATGCTAATAAAACCATGACTTTTCTCCTCTAAGAACCGCATTGTTCTGATGGGAATGTCCCACAGCCTAAATTACCAGCCCACAGATAGACCCACAGCCAAGAACATCACCCAGTTTATCGTGATGTGCTTGTTCGAGAAACCACAAAGAAGGCTTCCTCCTCTATTGTGCCAAAGCGCAAAGAGGCAGCCACCCTCAGCGGTGCATGGCTAATCGGAGGAAAACACACGTCCCCCATCGTGTCCGCCTCCCTTCCCCTGACCTCTGGCGCTTCTGACATTGTTCTAAACACAGACTCTGCTTTCCCTCTGGTGGGACCCGATTCCATGGCCGTGGAGGCTTTTCTCCCGCCAGATGGCAGTATAGAGCATTCAGGCAGCTTTGTTTAAACACGGGTGGCCGGCAATGTTACTTCCTCGGTCTCAGTTATTTATTTATTTATTTTTTTTCATAGCTAGAATAAGGGAAATGAGGAAATTAAGCAAAAACGCATGTTAACCATCTGATCAGAACATGGTCTTAGAGGTAAAGAATAAAGTAAGATTCATTTTTGCTTAAACTTAATTCAGAAACACTTAAGGGGTCGGAGCAAGACCTAGCCTAGGCCCTGGGAGAGGGTATAAAGGTGTCCAGACAAGGTCCCTGCACTCTGGGAGATGACACCCCACTGGTGAGGGACGGGCCCCATCTGA
>NW_027530632.1:950224-951371 GCF_008692635.1 Crocuta crocuta
AGGTTATTTTAAAGTGTTTGAATGAAGATGAAAATTTTATACTGGACGCACAGCTGGTTTCTATAAATATGTTAGTCTGTTGCAAGCTACCAGGTTAGGGACCTTCCCAAAAAGTCACCTTTATTTTATTTTTTAAGTTGATTTATTTATTTTAAGAGAGGGAGAGAGAGAGAGAGCAGGGGAGGGGCAGAGAGTGAAGGAGACAGCAGGTTCCTCAATGACGGTGTGGAGCCCGATGCGGAGCTTGAACTCACAACTGTGAGATCATGACCTGCACCAAAACCGAGAGTCGGATGCTCAAGCAACTGAGCCACCCAGGTGTCCCTCAATATTCCTATTTTTATATATGTTGGAACGAATGCTTCTGCTTGGCTCAGAGGCCTGAGAATTGGCTGTGCCAGTATNCATCGGGCTCTGTGCTGACAGCTCAGAGCCTGGAGCCTGTCTTCGGATTCTGTGTCTCCCTCTCTTTCTGACCCTCCCCTGCTCACGCTGTCTGTCTCTCGCTCTCAAAAATAAATAAAACATTAAAAAATATATATAAAATACAAGAGAAAATATTTTTTAAAAAAATTAAAAAATAAAACCTGTTTATTATTAGGCCACAAAGCCTCTCAATAAATTTCACAAAATGTCACAGATCATTTTGTCTGATTAAAAGCCAATAACAGCCATTAACAATAACAAAAAGAAGGAGAAAAAAGAACCCTACCAAACCTGGAATTTCAAAACATTATCTTTTGAGCCACAAATAACTGAAATAGTAATTATATCAAGAAAATAACAATGATCAAACCTCTATATCCCCCCAGTCTGTGATTTAACCTTTGCCAAATCCCTGTTCAGAGGAAAATCAGAAACCAATCCATTGTTGTGTTAGGCAACTGTCGATACAAATTTGGTCATTAATGCAGAGGAGCAATGATGCAAAAAGGTATAAAAATGAGGAATTACATGTCAAATTCGTCCTGGGTCAGGGCCACTTACAACAATAAAAAATTTTCCAGTTTTGTTAGCCCTTCTCTCTCAGGAGTACTGAGAATTCTATGGAAGACTTGATTTGTAAGCCTTTTCAGTGGGTTAAGTAGGAAATTACGTGTATTTATCCCTGGTTTATATATAGAACAAGACACAGAGCAATGTAAGA
>NW_027530632.1:951442-951787 GCF_008692635.1 Crocuta crocuta
CAAATTGTTAAAGATCAAGACCGATCACTACCCACTGAACCATACATTTGTCATTGACTCTGGGGGTTGAAAGAAACTTGAAATCTTACCAATTGAAACCCTCAAAATCTTTGCAACTTTGATGTTGCCAAACAAAACGGGAACCTCGCTATCTTCAGAAACAGCCTATTCCTTAAGGGTGCCCGGATGGCTTAACTGGTTAAACTTCTGACTCTTGATCACAGCTCAGGTCATGAACTCATGGTTCATGGGGTCAAGCCCCGAGGTGGGCTTTGCCCTCACATCACGGAGCCTGCTTGGGACTCACTTTCTCCTCTCTCTTTCTGCCCCTCCCCACCTTGCTGG
>NW_027530632.1:951839-959492 GCF_008692635.1 Crocuta crocuta
CCCAGATGACCAACGGTACAATTTTCTTGAGGCTATCCTGGGCTTAGCACTGAAAGACCCACATCCCAGAAGACCTCTCAACCCCAAGCAAACTAGAACCAGTGATCACCCTACCCCCTCCAATGGTAACTACTATTCTTACCTAACTCACGATGAATTAGTTTTGCCTGGTTTTGAACTTCATTGAAATGAAATCACACAGTATGTACTCGGCATTGTATCGTGCTCTGTATCCATGCTGTTGCATGAATCAGTAGTTTAGGTTTTTTTTTTTTCATTGCTGTATAATACTCCACTGTGCGACGATGTCACTATTTATTCATTCTACTTTTGACGAGCACTAGGGTTGTATTTAGTTTGAGCGATTGTGAATTAAAGCTGCTGCAAACGTTCTTGCCCATGTCAATTGGTGAAGATAAATATACTTATGGAAGTAAAACTGCTGGATGATAGCATATATGTATGGACTCAATTAGTAGATACTACCAGTTTTCCAAAGTGGTTGTACTGATTTCCTCCTATAAGCAATGGAAGAGAGAGTTCCATTGTTCTACATTTCCATCAACACTTCATCGTTGTGTGGTCTGAATTCATATTTTTCTCATAACTAAGAGAGACCTTTTTTGTATGTTTATTGGCTGCCTTGATTTCATCTTTGGTGAAATTCTGGGTTAAGTTGTCTATTTTTTTATTGGGTCATCTGCCTTTCATACTGATTCGTAAAAGTGACATTTATATTCTAAGACACGAGCTCTTTGTTGGGTATCTGTATTACAAATGTCTTCTAGTCTATGGCTTGCCTTTTCACTCTATTTGTGGTAGCTTTTGTTTTTTAATGTTTTATTTATTTCTAGGAGAGAGAGAGAGAGAGAGAGAGACAGCGTGAGCAGGGGAGGGTCAGAGAGAGAGGGAGTCACAGACTTTGAAACAGGGTCCAGGCTCCGAGCTGGCTGTCAGCACAGAGCCCGACGCGGGGCTTGAACCCACGAACCGCGAGATCATGACCTAAGCGAAAGTCGGACGCTTAACCAACTAAGCCACCCAGGCGCCCCTTAATGAACTGAAATTCTTAATTTCAGTGTAGTTCAATGTATTCACCGCTTATTTAAAGTTAATGCTTTTAACATCCTGATTACCCCATGGTCATAAAAGTATTCCCCTATGTACTTCTAGAAGCTTCCATGAGTTATCTCTCATATACAGCTCACTAATCATCTGTCTTGCTATACCCAGCTTGGTTTTAAATCTAGTCAGTAAATTCTTAATTTCAGATATTGCACTTTGTATTTCTAAATGTCATTTTTTAAAAAATCACCATTATCTGTTGAAATCCTCTCAATATTTTTATCTGCCTTTTCCGCCGTTTTCTTAAAATCTTAATCATAGTTACTTTGAATTCCATACTTGCCAACTTTGGATTATCTCTGGTTCTACTTCCACTTCTGTTGGTGGTTTTCTTTTTTCCTGTCAGTTAGTTTTTCTTGTTTCTTCACATTTTTTGGGGTAATTTTTTATCATATGCTGGATTTTAAGGACAATACCTTGGAGAGGCTCTGGATTACATCACCTTCCACTAAAGATTGTTGAGTTTCATTCTAGAAGCCAACTACACTGCTCGCAGATTCCCCAAATCCAGGGTGTCTCAATCTCCGAACTATTGACATTTTTAAAAATAAAATTTTTTTTTAAATTTTTTAATGTTTATTTATTTTTGAGAGAGAGAGAAAGAGAGAGACAGAGCATGAGTGGGGGAGGGGCAGAGAGGGAGACACAGAATCCGAATCCAAAGCAGGCTCCAGGCTCCGAGCTGTCAGCACAGAGCCCGATGCGGGGCTCGAACTCGCAAACTATGAGATCATGACCTGAGCCAAAGTCTGCACTCAACCAATTGAGCCACCCAGGCCCCCCTATTTATTTTTGAGACAGAGAGAAAGCAGGAGCTGGGGAGAGGCAGACAGGAACTGAAAGGGGCTCCACGCTGACAGCACAGAACCCAATGCGGGGCTGGAACTCACAAGCCCTGAGATCATGACCTGAGCTAAAGTCGGACACTTAACCGAGTGAGCCACCCAGGCGCCCCTGGGCCAGATTATTCTCTGTTAGGAGGATGAAAGGGGAGCTGTCCCTGTACATTGTAAGGTGTTTAGCAGCAACCTTGGCCCCTCCCCACTAGATGCCAGTAGAATCACAACCTCCAGTAGTGCCAACTCAAAGTGTTTCTAGATGTTGCAAAACAGCTCGGAGGGACCAGAATTGCCCCCCAGGTGAGAACCATTGCCTTCATCATGGGCGTTAGACTTGGTCCATGCAGATCTTCTTCAGTTTTGTGCTTGCTCATGGCACATGGTCCTTGGACCATGGACATGGTAGGATGTGAACTTTACCACTGGAGTATAGACTTCCTGAGGTCCAGTTCAAAGCCCAGGGTGCTAAGATATCTAGCCCAAAGTCCAGCCTCCATCTTGCCAGCAGTATGTAGCCTCTGACATCTCCATTCAGTGATACGGCCTTCTACCATGGCTCTCCGCTAAGCTTGGAGTCCCACCGCTCCTACACAGCGTGGGAATTGGCCAAAGACCTGACGGGCACTTTTACATATATGGGGGGGCTTTTTCTCTGTGGCTTTCCCCTTTATAGGACCCTGCCCCCCAAACCCCCGCTACTCTGGCGGCCCCAAACTGTTCCCTTTACCCAGCAAGACCCTGTGCTGCAGCTTGGAAAGTGCCCTCAGGGAAAGAAGATGGTGTGACTATGGGGCTTGGCTCACAAATATTCTTTTTCTCAAGAACCATTGCCCTATGTTGGTCGGGGTCCAATGCCCACAAACTGTTGTGCTATATATTTCGTCCAGGTTTTAGAGCTATTTACAGCCGAAGGGTAAGTCTGATACCAGTTATTCTGCCACGGCCGGAACTAGGAATCTCAGAATGATCTACTTTCCAGGAGAGGGGGGAAAAAAACTGGTGCTGTTACATTTATATTATCCAAATCCTAAATATAGCTATTAAAGCCGTCTTGCTTGCTTTTGAAAATCTCACCTTATTCTAAAAGGCTTTGGCATTTGGGATCCTATTTCAAGGCTGAAGGCAGTGCAGGGGGGTACCTGTGGCTTTCCGCCCAGCGAAAATGAAAGGAAGCAAGCCTGGCGTGGGAACCAGAGTAGAATCTGACTTAATAACACACTTACAGCAGACCAGAAAGGCACTTTCTAGAGAGTACATGGCATTGGATTTCTGTCTTTCGGGTTTTTGTCCGTCCAACCAGACAGGGTGCTGCTCGTGGCCAGGGACTGCATGTTTTTGTTGTTGTTGTTTAATTTTTTTTAATGTTTATTTATTTTTGAAAGACAGAGAGAGACAGAGCGCAAGCAGGGGAGGGGCAGAGAGAGAGGGAGGCACAGAATCCGAACCAGGCTTCAGGCTCCAAGCTGTCAGCACAGAGCCCAGCGCGAGGCTCAAACTCATGAACCGCAAGATCATGACCTGAGCCAAAGTCGGACGCTCAACCGACTGAGCCACCCAGGCGCCCCCAGGGACGGCATCTTATTCGTCAGTGTCTTCCCTTACACGCGTCTGACATGTAGTAAACACTTCACAAAAGTCTGGGAGACAAAGGAGTGATAGAGTGAGGGAATGGATGGGACTCCCTTTTCGTGACTTCAGGGCGACTCTCAGTCCAAACCAGCGCCTACTCCCTGGTCAGCCCTAGAGGCCGTCCGATTTCAGAGTCTGAAAATCCTGCCTTTCCCCCCCAAAGAAACATCTCTACCGGCCCGATCCAGGTGTTAACACGTCCGAAAGTATCATGGTCCTTACTCCTTGGAATGTAACTCCCGCTACCAGAAGTGTCTACCTGATTCAAGTGAGGAGGGGATGGTGACCTAGGTCTCCGTTAATATTCTCCAGGGCTTGGCCTCTCCACTGTTGTCTTGGAGAAGAGACACGAAGGCATTTTGACCCAGGGCAGGGGAGGAAGAAGTAGATGGGGAGCCTCTTGCTCGGGAGAACAGGGGTAGTTCCTCCAGGGGCCAGCCTGAGAAGCTGGACCGAGCACTTCTGAGGAGTGTACGTCAAAGGGAAGGTGAGACACCAGAAGGAAAGGTGGAAAGACTAATCGGCCTTCCACCACATTTCTCGTACGGTCAGCACTGCCTCCATACCAAGGGCTTCTGGGAAGGTCAGGGGGCCGGGGCGACCATACATCTAGAGCCCCCCAAATGGCACTAGGTGTGGTGGAGACCTTCTGCACACCATCATTTATTCAGATTCAGCAGGTGGTCACTCACGTGTGGCATTTTCCAATTCTGGGGACAAGATAGTGGATGGCATGTATGTAGGGTGGGCAGCTTCTAAGATATAGATGACTCTTTTTTTTTTAAATGTTTTATTTATTTCTAGGAGAGAGAGACAGTGTGAGCAGGGGAGGGTCAGAGAGAGAGGGAGTCACAGACCGAAACAGGCTCCAGGCTCTGAGCTGGCAGTCAGCACAGAGCCCGACGCGGGGCTCGAACCCACGAACCGCGAGATCATGACCTAAGCGAAAGTCGGACGCTTAACCGACTAAGCCACCCAGGCGCCCCTAGATGACTCTTTTCTTAATATAGTTTATTGTCAGGTTGGTTTCCATACAACACCCCATGTTCATCCCAAGTGCCCTCCTTCATGCCCATCGCCCCCCTTTCCCTCTCCTCCACCCCCATCAGCCCTCAGTTCTCAGCATTCAAGAGTCTCTCATGGTTTGCCTCCCTCCCTCTTCCCAACTAGTTTTTCCCTTCTTCTCCCCCATGATCCTCTGTTAACTTCCTCCTAATCCTTCTATACGTGCAAACATATGGTAGCTGTCCTTCTCTGCCTGACTTACTTCACTCAGCATAACACCCTCAAGGTCCATCCTGTTGCTACACGTGGCCAGATTTCATTCTTTCTCATTGCCATGGAGTATTCCATCGTATAGAAGAACCACATCTTCTTGATCCATTCGTCCGTTGATGGACACTTAGGCCATTTCCATGATTGGACTATTGTGGAGAGTGCTGCTCTGAGCATTGGGGTCCATGTGCCCCTATGCATCAGCACTCCTGTATCCCTTGGGTAAATTCCTAGTCATTGTAGGGTAGTTCTGTTTTTACCTTCTTGAGGAATCTCCACACTGTTTTCCAGAGCAGCTGCACCAGTTTACATTCCCACCAACAGTGTAGGAGGGTGCCCGTTTCTCCACATCCTCGCCAGCATCTAGAGTTCTCTGATTTGCTCATTTTAGCCACTCTGACTGGCGTGAGGTGGTATCTCAGTGTGGTTTTGATCTGCATTTCCCTGATGAGGAGGGACACTGAGCATCGTTTCATGTGTCTGTTGGCCACATAGATGACATTTTTGTATTAGCCAGCAACTATAACGACCTTGTAGCATTTTGAAGTTGGCATCTTCTTTTCATCCGAAAATCACAGTCCTCTCCCAGGGTTCTGGTCTACGGAACGCTATCTGTGAAGCTACCTGAGTTTTATATGGCCAGATGGGTGCAGTGATGCGTGAAAGGTCACAGGGCTCACGTCGCTCTTCAAGTTCACTGTTCCTGGGTCCATCAGATGCCTCAGTGCTCCCGGAATTCTTCCTGTGGCCCAGTAGTGAACCTTCTATGATCTCCCTTTTCAGTTGTCTGTTTATACGTAATTCTTCAAGGACTCGCAGGTCTGGAGGCCAGCAGATTGCCTGAGCATATTTTCCCGCTTGGGGTCCCCGTGGCAGATCGCCTCCCCTCTGCTCAGACCTCTTGGCTGAGCCCAGAGAACTCTCCCGACCCAGTCCTTCCCCTTTACGACGTGCCAGCACTACTCCACCCACTGTGAGGTGGCCGGGCACCGCTTCCGGCCTGCTTCAGAGAGCCCTGTGACCTGGCCCCTCCTTCCCCACCCCTCCTTTCCCAGACACAGCCTCACCCGGGCCACCTGCCACCCCTCGCCCCCCAAACTAGATCTTTCCTTTCGTGTTCAATTTTTCAACTTTATTTCTGATCATCGAAGTAACATATATTCATTATAAAAATGTCTAAAGTATATAGATTTTAAACCCCGTAAGGAAGTGAGGGGGGGAATCCCTTACAAGTCACCCCTCCCCAGAGGCAACCACTGTTAACCCATTGGAGTTTCTCCTTCTAGTCTTTTTTCTAGTCATATTAACTTAATTAAAAATAAGGAGGCTGGGTGGCTCAATCAGTTAAGTGTCTGTCTTCGGCTCAGGTCATGATCTCACAGTTCGTGGGTTCGAGCCCCGCGTCGGGCTCTGTGCTGACTGCTCGCTCAGAGCCTGGAGCCTGTTTCGGACTCTGTTGTCTCCCTCTCCCTCTGCCCCTCTCTTACTCGTGCTCTCTCTCTCTCTCAAAAATAAACAAAAAACATTTTAAAAATAAATAAAAATAAGTCAAATACTTTTTAAATTGAAAACGTANTCCTCTGTAACTTAATATTGCATCGCATACTCTTCCTGCCATTAATGAAGAGTCACCGTGAGAGACACAAAGAAAGGTCAAGGTGATGCGGTGACTTTTACGTGTGTCACCTGGGCCAGGCTGAACCGCATTTCCCAGAATTCCCTTCCCCGTCAGTTTCTGCTGTCAGCTGGCTACAGAAAGATTTAATTGGGAGATTTGGACGGCAGAAGGAAAAGAGTGACCATTCCACCACTCACACACAGGGTCACCTCTGCTGGCTCTCCTTGCTAGGGCGAGGCAGCAGCCGGGCTTGTGGCTGCCCTGTCTTCCCCTCGGTTCCTCCTTCAGCTTCTCTGACTCCCGGGCTGGGTTTAGCTCCATTCCAAAGAACCCCGGCTTCCACAGAGAAGCAGCAGCCTGGCAGCCCCTCCCCCAGGCGAGCACAAGGCTACTTTGAAAGTTTCCCTGGCAATCAGGATTCTGTCTGAGCTTCTCAGACCACAGGACCTTTGCATGGCAGAAGCTGCTGAGCTCCTATGGAAGTTTCTGCAAGGTTGCCCGCTCAAGCGAGTTGTCAGAAGCACTTGGTGCCCTCTCTTCTGATTCATAAAGAAAGGTGGGGGTGGGGAGGGGAATCCAAGAGCCCATAAAATGAAATGAAATGGCCCCGTGGAGAAGAATGACCAGCCTTGGCCTACCTGAATCAGAATGACAGGCCATGAAATAATGAGTTTTACTCTGCGTCAGCTACTCTGTCTGTCCCAACTATCAGCTGAATTGCCTGCCGCAAAGGTGAGGCAGAAGAAAGAAAGAGAGGGGCTTCAATACGACGAAGCTAGTCACCAGCCCCATTGGCAGGGTCATCCACGATGCCGGCTACCCCACAGAAGAGGGGACCATGAGTGCCACCAAGTGAGCCTCTGGCTGCCGAAGGTTTGACAGCAAGGAGCCCAGGTAGGCAAGGCAAAGAGGAGCCCTGGCCACAGCTTCTGCGACACAGATGCCATGAGTGACACCGTGGGGAATTCAGCTAAGATGGTCGCCTACAGAACCACAATGGCACATGTTTTCCAAACGGAAGCATTTGCTTGTAACCTAAGCTGCGATCACAAACCTCCTCAGAGGGGCGCCTGGGTGGCTCAGTCAGTTGAACATCTGACTTCAGCTCAGGTCATGATCTCACAGTTCATGAGTTTGAGACCCACGACGGGCTCTGTGCTGACAGCT
>NW_027530632.1:959521-959965 GCF_008692635.1 Crocuta crocuta
GGGCTCGCCGTCCGCCTCTCTGTCTGCCCCTCCCCCACTTGCTCTTGTGTTCTCTGTCTCTCTCAAAACTAAATGCACGTTTTAAAAAGAAAGAAAGAAAGAAAGAAACCTCAGAATAATTAAAGAAAAAATGGGGGGCATATTGTGCTGGAAGTTCATCCGTCTGGACCTCATCTAGAGGTCTAAATGTTCTAGAAAGTTCTAAGGCACCTGGAGGAACTATGGGTTGGAGCAGACACCTCAAAGGAGCGCTCTCTGGTACATCAATCAGTCCGTGACCCAGTATTTGCTTGTTACTCAACATTGCTCAATGTTGAGCATTGTTACTCAACATTCCTGTCCACAAGATGCCGAGAGCGAAGGAAAGAACCAGCACACACAGCACGAGACCAGAGTAACAGACTCCAGGAGAAGGAAGAAAATGAGGGCTTGATTCGATAGGTC
>NW_027530632.1:960167-960328 GCF_008692635.1 Crocuta crocuta
CCCAGACAATAAATGAAAAGCAGGTCAGGCAAAGATGTGGAAGTGAGAATAAGGTGGGAACTCGGGATGTAGTAAGTGGCAAGCCCCGTGATCACGGTCTGTGTCACCGGACGTGGGTAACACTGCAGCGTCAGGACTGAGAGGCTGGGGGGGGTTGAAGT
>NW_027530632.1:960453-966000 GCF_008692635.1 Crocuta crocuta
AAGAGACACTGGTTCTCAAACTTGAGCCTGTGGCAGAATCTTCTGGAGTGCTTGTTAACGCAGGCATCGCTGGGCCCCAGCTCCAGAGGTTCTGATTTAGCAGGTCTGGGGCAGAGACCGAGAACTTGCATTTCTTCTTCTCCTCCTCCTCCTCCTCCTTCTTTTTTGAGAGAAAGAGGAAGCACAAGTGAGCGTGGGAGAGAGAGAGAATCCCACAAGAGGCAGAAAGAGAGAGAGAGGGAGGGAGAGAGAGAGAGAGAAGAGGGGCTCAGCCAAAGCAGGGCTCGTGTTTTTTTTGTTGTTGTTTTGTTTTATTTTTCATCTGAAGTGGGGCTCGAGCTCACCCGACGCGGGGCTCGAACTCGAGACCATGACCTGAGCCAGAGTCAAATGCTTAACCAGCTGAGCCATCCAGGCGCCCCCGAATTTGCATTTCTAAACTAAAGTGGCTTAAGGACAGTGGATGTTTCCAGCAATGGGCCTAAAAGTAGCAGGCAGGGTGGATGGACCGGAGTCCAGAGCCGGGTCAGGGAGGCTTTGCAGTAAACACGAGACAGGGACGCACGGCCTCTGCTGCAGGCGGGACGAGGCCCGGGGTTCCTGGAGAAACGAGGACACCTGGGATCCAGGTCCTGCACTTGAGCCCCGGACCACCCGGAAGTACCTGGGAGAGAAAGCCTAATGTGGAGGCCGCAGGGGCCAACGCAAGAGGGCAGTATGGTCCGACCTGGGACTCAGACAGGCCTGAGTTCGAATCCTAGCTCTACCCCTTAGTAGGAAACCCTGAGTATCCCTAAACACCCCGGCGTACGGAGTCTCACTGTGGGCTGTCCCGGTGCCTTCCTCCGTGGAAATTAACCGAAGCAGCCCATGTGAGGCACAGAGCACCATGCCCGAAACAGAGCAAGCCCCCCGTTACGTTAACTACGGTTTCTATCATCAGCAGTGTCCAACGGTGTAAAACACGGCCACGCACAGGTGTGTCACCCGAAAGGCCATCCTTGCTGCTAGCGCCTAAAGAACGTCACAGGTGGGCATGACGCTGGTAAATTCACCACAGCCCTGAGTTGGGCCTTCCATAATTCCCGCACTGGTTCGTGTAACAACTATGTACATACAGAGTGTGAACTTGCTACCGAGGGCCGGGAACACAGTGGCGGACAAGGCTCAGGCCCTGCTCTTTCGGAGCTCCAGCCTGGGGGTCTCACCAGCACACCCACAGAGCCACCACGTGCAGCGGCCACGAAAACAGCGCTACTGTCACCAAGCGTGGAATGTACCTCTCTGTGCCTGAGGACAATCGCGGTAGAAGACGGCTCGTGGTCGGAAGGGTGGTGGTGGGTGCCCATTTGAAAGGGGCTCTGCCAAGGGATCCCCAGTGGCCCAGCCCCCCGTCTATGGGACACAGTGCTGGAGGCTGTGGACCGGGGTACCCTTTTCCCCAGACCCCAAGGCTGACTTCTGACCCTTGGATTTTCCTGTCTGCGTGCCCAGCCTGACCAACCCTTCATGTCCACTTGGCCTCTCCAAATGGGGCACAAGACAGTAACACTCACTTCCCATCTGTTCTCCCTATAATTACTTCCAGAACTCTCTACCTCGGGTTTCCCGGGGCGCCCAACTGTCAATCGTTTTCACAGCATGGACGTCATTTGTTTGCCTTCCAAAAGCAACCTCGTTTCGTACCCCAGACATCTGCCAGCTTGTGAAATTGATGAAGGGGGCGTATGACCACTGAGCCCATCGACTCCCTGAACGGACAGCAGCCTCTTGTGTTTACCAGGCACTTCACAGTCTGTAAAGCAGAGTAACTGTTTATCATGCATTCGGGAAAGCCGTGTCAGGTGCCTACAACGTCCAGAGTCCCAGCGAGAAGCAAGCAAAGGCACGATGTCCTTGCTATGAACTGAGCCATCATCATCATCGTGCCCACATGAGAGATGAGGAAACAGGCTCATGAAGGAAGAGGATCTACCTAAAGGGGCACACGTGGCCCAACTAAGCCCAGAGAGGGGCCCAGGCTGGGGGAGGGGTGACTAAAGCCGCAAATGGACACAACAGAATGTGTGTGATGGGTCCTGATAGTCTGACCTTGGAGGACACGGAGAATCACAGGGTCACTTACAGAAACAGGAAAAACTGAGAAAGATGCTTCCTTGGGGGGAGACAATAGCAAACACTTACAGAGCCTTTGCCACGTACCAGACACTTGCGCACAGATCTAAAACCTCCCAGCACCTGGATGAGGTGGGTACCCTAATTACTAGGGTAACTGCACTTTCAGGTTTGCCTGAGACAGTCCCGGCGTCTGCCTGCTGTCCCGGCATAGAAGGTGGGTCACGTGGTCTCATTAACTATTTTCCCTCAGTTGCGCATGAGGAAACTGAGGCACAGCTGAATTCAAGAGCTTCCCCCCAGGTTGTTAAGTGACAGAGCTGAGGCGAGAACCCAAGCAGCCTGTGTCTAAAGGACATGCTCGTAACTCCTCCATCTAGTGCCAGTTTTTCACCTTCACCATTTGGGGTGAAGGCTGTCCGCCCATCCAGACAGAGAGGGTTCCCGGGATGGAACCTGAAATAGAATGGAGGGAAGCAGGCAGTGGCCAGATATAGAAAAGATATGCCAGGAGGCGCAGTAGAGGCCTGAGAAAGGAAAAGGTCACCCGCTCCGCCCTCTGGAGTGGGGGTGGGGGGACTCTTCATTGTCCTTCTCCTTCGAACCCGGCCCATCGATTTAAACAGAACTCCTCGAACATTCCACCAGGGCTCAACCCAGAAACTGCAGAGTACCCATGAATCGAAGCAAACAGAAGCATCCCAAGGAAAGGCTATCACCCAGAGTTAGGGGCCCCGTTTTCCGTGCCAGAGACGGACCTTCCTGTGCAAGGGAAACATTTTCGATCCCTCACCCTGCCCTGCCCCACCAAGCCTGTTTAGTTTTTAAACTGATGTTGTTTTCACATCTACACAACCTTCCTGGGTGTGCTGTCCACTCTGAGACGATCCACAGCAAACTCCAAGTTCTGGACCTGCTCCTGGCTCGTTTCCTGTGTCAGCTTCTACTTGTTGAGCCCAACTTTCCAGCAGTGACTGACACCGGGCTCGAACTCATGAACCGTGATCTGAGCCGAAATCAAGAATCAGAAGCTTAACCAACTGAGCCCCCGGGTGCCCCTGTGGACATTTTCAGGCATCTAAACTTTTTTTTTTTTTAATTTTTTAACATGTATTTATTGTTGAGAGACAGAGTGTGAGCAGCGGAGGGGCAGAGAGAGAGGGAGACACAGAATCCGCAGCAGGCTTTGGGCTCTGAGCTAGCTGTCAGCACAGAGCCTAATGCGGGGCTCGAACCCACAAAACGTGAGATCATGACCTGAGCCGAAGTCCGACACTTAACTGACTGAGCCACCCAGGTGCCCCTGAGGACATTTTTAGACATCTAAACTTTTTACATCATCCAAACGGTTTCTCCCAAATAATCGCTGGGCCAGCCAGCCCTTGTAGAATGACAAGATAACAAATCGAGAAGCCTCATGTGGTGTCCGGGTTTCAGATGAAAAACAAAAAACAAAAACAGAAAAAAAACACAAAAACAATGATCAGAAAGCACTTCAGTCAAAGGGGGTCAGAGATCCGTCTACTGGAGTAGGAGAAAACTATAAGCTGTTTCTCGTGATAACAAAAGCCAAGTGAGTTTTCCCGGTTTTGAACAAATACAGTGCAGCTCGAAGAAACGTTCAGTAACTTCTGGCTTAAATATCCAGAACAACCGGTCTGGCCAGTGAGTCATCGCTGTTCTAATTATGACGCATTGATTAACTCTGATACATAATTAACCTAAACCCTGCTTCGCAGGCGTGTTTAACAACTAAATCACGTACAAGGTGTTCGGGGGTGTAACCAGAAAATCAGCTCAGGGGTTTATTATCACCCGAACTCTCTCGTCTTCTCCCTGGGTGCTAGGAGAGCTTGATAACAGCGAACTCACCAAGAGCAAAAATTTGTACAAGATTTCCCTCAGCCCTCCCTCCAAATCGAGCCGAATCGGAGCAGGGCAACCTTCTTACTGGAAGAACTGAATTCCAGTCTTTCTTTTTTTTTTTTTTTTTTGGTTCCTGTGTTTTCACACGTCCCCACATGTAACGATGGTAGCCTGTGGGGACGGTAACAGGGGCTTTCATTCACTTTCACACTGTGCAGTTCCAATTTTAGTATATGTGCTGCCGAAACGAGCACTACACTGTGCGATTCCAGATTGTTTGAATGTCTCACAATGAATGTGCACAGGATGGCCAACTTTGGAAGCTTCTTTCCTCCCAGTGCATGGGGGAAAAAAGGGCACTGGTTAACTGTTCTGTATGGACAGTGTGGGGCACTGTGCCCATAGCCATTGTTGTGGGAGGAGGTAGTGACCCTTGGAAAGGTTAAAAGGGGGGGGAGGGGTAAAGTAACCTGAGTTAGCACATCGGCTGTCTTTAGCATGTGTGCCATAATTTGTGCACATATAATAATAATATTTATTGGGGTGCACCTGGGTGGCTCAGTTGGTTAAGCGTCTGACTTCAGCTCAGGTCATGATCTCGCCGTCTGTGAGTTCGAGCGCGGCGGTCGGGCTCTGTGCTGTCAGTGCAGAACCAGCTTCTGATCCTCTGTCTCCCTCTCTCTCTCTATCCTTCCCCCACTCGTGCTCTCTCTCAAAAATAAGTAAGCATACAAAAGGTAAATTATTTTGGGGCGCCTGGGTGGCTTAGTCGGTTAAGCGTCCGACTTTCACTTAGGTCATGATCTCGCGGTTCGTGGGTTCGAGCCCCGCGTCGGGCTCTGTGCTGACTGCCAGCTCAGAGCCTGGAGCCTATTTCGGAGTCTGTGATTCCCTCTCTCTCCGACCCTCCGCTGCTCACGCTGTCTCTCTCTCTCTCCTAGAAATAAATAAAACATTAAGAAAATTAAAAAAAAAAAACTGATGGAGACTCTTATCTGTTTAAAAAACAAGTTAAATTATTTTAAGAAATAAGAAGAAAAATAATATTTATTTGCCTTATTTTTACGTTCTTTAAAAGCTTAGAAGAACAGGTTCTAACAAGTGAAAACTCGTTCTCGTTTCAACATGAAGCTCTCCATTGGTCTGTTGACTGTGTCCTTGGAAAGAGAGGTCAGAGTCGTGAATCAAAGGGCGCCTTCAGCTATCTTTATGACCTAGGATGGCGGACCTNTGGAGCCTGTTTCAGATTCTGTCTCCCTCTCTCTCTCTGCCCCTCCCCTGCTCATGCTCTCTCTCTGTTTCAAAAATAAATGAAAAACCTATAAAACAAATTTTAAAGGAAAGCCGCCCTTCTTGTTGTAAATTTTCTTTCCGAGAGCAGTTAGCGCTCTTTCTTTGACACATTTATTTCCATCGGAGCGAGTGTTCAAATATGTTTGGTGGTGATAAATCTTTTGTCTTCTGAGTAATATTTGCATTTGGGAAACAGCCAAAAGGCACCCAGAACCAAGTGGCATGATTAATCTGAGAAATGAGTTTGGGCTATAAGGGGCCCAGGGTGTGGAG
>NW_027530632.1:966030-971380 GCF_008692635.1 Crocuta crocuta
ATTTTATTTAAATCCAAGTTAGTTAACATATAGCGTAATAATGATTTCAGGAGTAGAATTGGGTGATTCATCACTTATGTGGAACACCCAGTGCTCATCCCAACAAGTGCCCTCCTTAATGCCCGTCGCCCATTTAGCCCCTCCCCTCACCCACCACCCACCCAGCCACCCTCAATTTGTTCTCTATATTTAAGAGTCTCTTATGGTTTGCCTCCCTCTCTCTTTTTATCTTATTGTTCCTTCTCTTCCCTTAAGTTCATCTGTTTTTTTTCTTAAATTGTATATATGAGTGAAATCATATAATATTTATCGTTCTCTGACTGACTTACTTCGCTTAGCATAATACTCTCCAGCTCCATCCACGTTGTTGCAAATGGCAACATTTGATTCTCTTTCATTGCCCGGTAGTATTCCTTTGTGTATATCTACCACATCTTCTGTATCCATTCATCCATCGATGGACATTCGGGCTCCTTCCATCCTTTGGCTATCGTTGCTAACACTGCTCTAAACGTTGGGGTGCGTGTGCCCCTTCGAAACAACACACCTGTATCCTTTGGATAAATACCTAGTAGTGGAATTGCCTGATCATATGCTAGTTCTATTTTTAATTTTTTGAGGAACCTCCATACTGTTTTCCAGAGTGGCTTCACCAGTTTGCCTTCCCACCAGCAAGTGCAAAAGGGCTCCCCTTTTGTGTTGAATACTTCAAAGAGATTCACACTCACATACATTACCTTCCTGAGTCCTCTGGCCATTCCTGTAAAGTAGAAGAGGCCCCATCATCTCCTTTTCCAGAATTGGAAACTGAGTCTCAGTTGGGCCAACATTCCGATCCACACCCACTGACTTTCCCTCGTGCTTCAACGAGGCCCCCTTCTCTCAGTTTGTCAGGCCACTTGGCCTTCCTGGGGATGAGGGGCAAAGAGTCTGTGAACCCACTCTCTGGAAAAGGAGTTTGTGGTCAGGCTCATCCTGGCCTAAAACTGAGCCTGGAAGCTTCCAGGACCTGAGGCAACTCTGACATCCAGCAACCATGAGTCTAGCAGTCAGCCAGTCTCTGGGGGCCACCAATCACCCCGGCTCATGGCACCCCTGCCCCATCCCCTCTTTCTCAGATGGAATCCATATCTAAATTCCCAGAGAGCCTCTTTCACTCGCACCCCATCACACCAGGCACCCCAATCCCATCAAAGATGGCCACGCCCTGGCATGCGGCCATGGGAAGGGAAGCCTCAGCTAAATGGGGACATAGGGCATGGAGAGTTCCATGACTGGTTAGAAGGCGCATCTATAACGCGGCAGTGATGACGCCGATGCTGATGACAAGGAGGGCGATGGTGATCTGTCGCATTTGCTGAACACAAAACATGCGCCTCCCGCCACGCCAAGCCTTTTGCGTGCATGCTCAGCGAGGCCTGTAAACTGGTTCTGTGCCCAGTTCTCAAAGAGATAGCAGGACAGGCAGTAGTATGGAATGTGAACAACTTCTCCAGTCTTTCTACCATATGAAAATGGGCAACTCAGCAGTGTGACTTCTGGAACCTTCTCCTGGCCAAAATAACCAAAGGGGCAATCCTAGCATCTTCACCCATCCCTGACCCAACACAGGAAGCATAAAAATGGAGGCATCTAGGGGTGCCTGGGTGGCTCAGTCGGTTGGGCGTCTGAAATCGGCTCAGGTCATGATCTCACAGTTCGTGGGTTCGAGCCCCGCGTCGGGCTCTGTGCTGACTGCCAGCTCGGAGCCTGGAGCCTGTTTCAGAGTCTGTGACTACCTCTCTCTCTGACCCTCCCCTGCTCACGCTCTGTCTCTCTCTATATCAAAAATAAATAATAACAAAAAATTTTTTTAAAAATGGAGGCATTTAGGAGTGGGGTCCTCCTTCTGGTCCTGTTCCCCCGGGTTGCATCTGATTCCCTTCTGAGAGATTCATTCAGTTGGGTTTTGAAGGCTCCCAGGGCAGCCTTATTACAGCGTGCACAGCCCCCCTTTAGAGGGTAGCTCTTCTGGACGAAGGTCTCAACGGTCTGAAGAGTGTCTGGGAAGTGCTTCTCCACTATTCGTCCGCACTCTGCCGTCGAGTGCACAATTGTGTGTATTTATATCCAAAATAAAGTTCGCCCCCCTCCGTCTCCCACACCCCTATCTTGCCTGATAACAAGAATGACCCAGGACACCTGTCAAAAACGCAGAGCCCTAGGCCCCTACTGGCCCTACTTATTCAGATGGGGCCTAGGGATCTGTATTTTTTTAATGTTTATTTATTTTTGAGAGAGACCGAGACAGAGCATGAGTAGGGGAGGAGCAGAGAGAGAGGGAGACACAGAAGCCCGAAGCAGGCTCCAGGCTCCGAAGTGTCAGCACAGGGCCCGACTCGGGGCTTGAACCCACAAACCGTGAGATCATGACCTGAGCCGAAGTCGGACACTCAACTGGGATCTGTATTTTTTTTTAGTATTTATTTTATTTTTGAGAGAGAGAGTGAGCAGGGGAGGGGCAGAGAGAGAGAGACTGAGGATTCGAAGCAGGCTTTGCGCTGAGAGCAGAGAGCCCGACGCGGGGCTCGAACTCACGAACCATGAGATCATGACCTGAGCCGAAGTGAGATGCTTAACCGACTGAATCACACTGGTGCCCCAGGGATCTGTAGGTTTATCGCGCTTTGAAGGCTTCAATTGTCGGTCAAGTTTGGGACATGCTACCCTATTCTGAAATCCCCAGCTTCTCCCAGTGTCTGCCTGTCTCTGTCTCCATTAAGTCATTTTTAATCCCCTACCGAGATCTGGGTATGAAAGCAGGCTTGGGTACCAATAAACAGCATCATCTTTAACAAGTCACTTCTTTTACCCGCTTCTTACCTTAGTACATTTATCTGGAAAATGGGCGCCTTTTCCCAGATGCCTTGACGATACAGTCTACCATTTGCGTTTGCCAGCATGGGCTATGAAAATTAATGTCGCTGAACTTTCCACAACTTTTTGAAGCCCTTTTGGAAGCAATCACGAAATGTCCAGGATTGTCACCAGGGCAGGAGAGAACTAAAGGTTCAAAGTCCCTGCGTCCACCAAGACAATGTCCGTGAAAAGGCTTGCCATGGAGCCTACACTTACAACATGTAGAAGGTCTTTCCCCCAACGGCGTCGTGCCGTCCATGTTGTCAAAGAGTCATCACGACGGAGGCTTCCGCGTCAGCCCTGCGCAAGCAGCTCTTGGGATAATCATCCAGAATTTACCAGGAATGGGCAGCGTGCACACAGCATTCTCTGACGGCTGGAAGCCAAACCTCAACTGAGACGTGGCCCCCTCCTGACGCCATCTTTCACTTCCAGTGGGAACCCTCAAGCTGGGCAGATCTCACCCTTGGGACGGAACTCGAGAAGGAGCTGGAGCAATTCTTGCACAATTACTGAAGACCCACATAGCTTTAAGTGGCGGTCTGCTCCGAGGGAAAGTTCCATCTTGCTCTACCTATGGGTGAACTCTCTTGTCTCTAGCTTCTAGAAAAGAACAACACGCATAGGTCTTTTTCTTTAATGCTTATTTATTTATTTTGAGAGAGAGAGAGAGAGAGAGAAATTAAGGAGAGGAGCAGAGGAAGAGAGAAAGAGAGAGAGAATCCCAGGCAGGTTGCGCGAGCTCCGTGCTGTGGGCTCAGAGCCCGACACGGGGCTCGATCCCACAAACCGTGAGACCGTGACCTGAGCCAAAATCAAGAGTCAGATGCTTAACCGACCGAGCCACCCAGGCGCCCCCATGCATAGCTCTTTTACTGTTGTTGTTGTTTTCTTAATTTAAATTCAAGTTAGTTAACATACAGTGTCATCTTGGCTTCAGGAGCAGAACTCAGTGATTCATCACTTACATAGGACACCCAGTGCTCATCCCAACAAGTGCCGTCCTCAATGCCTGTCACCCATTGAGTTCATCCCCCCCCCCACCTCCCCTCTGGCAACCCTCAGTTGATACTCCGTATTTAAGAGTCTCCTATGGTTTGCCTCCCTCTCTTTTTTTATCTTATTTTTCCTTCCCTTCCCCTATGTTCATCTGTTGAGTTTCTTAAATTCCACACATGAATGAAATCATATGATATTTGTCGTCCTCTGATGACTTATTTCGCTTAGGATAATACCCTCTAGTTCCACCCATGTTGTTGCAAATAGCAAGATCTCATTCTTTTTCATCGCTGAATAATATTCCTGTGTGTGTGTGTACCACATATATATACACATACATAAATATACATACATATAGAGAAACCACATCTTTTTTTTTTTTTTTGNCTTAGCCGACTGAGCCACCCAGGCGCCCCCACATCTTCTTTATCCATTCATCAGTCTATGAACATTTGGGCTCTTTCCATACCTTGACTATAGTTGATAGCGCTGCTATAACCATTGGGGTGTGTGTGCCCCTTCGAATCACCATTTTTGTATCCTTTGGATAAATACCTACTAGTGCAATTGCTGGGTCATAGTGTAGTTCTATTTTTGGTTTTTTGGGGCACCTCCACACCATTTTCCAGAAAGCGCCGATTTGCATTCCCACCAACAGTGCAAGAGAGTTCCCCTTTCTCCACATCCTCGCCAGCATCTGTTGTTGCCTGAGTTGTTAATGTTAGCCACTCTGACAGGTGTGAGGTGGTATCCCATTGAGGTTTTGATTTGCATTTCCCTGATGACGAGTGACGTTCAGCATCTTTTCATGTGTCTGTTGGCCATCTGGATGTCTTCTTTGGGAAAGTGTCAGTTCGTGTCTTCTTCCCATTTCTTCACTGGATTATTTGACCTGGGGTGTTGAGTTTGGTAAGTTCTTTATAGATTTTGGATACTAACCCCTTACTCTTTAAGTTTCTCCAACAGAGTCACGAAATCATTTGTCTGGACAATTTAACCCTGATGCATCTGTTGTGATAAGAACCCTTTAAATGAGGACAGCATTGGTGGCTGGTGATGTTTTTTGAGCAGACACAGCGAGAATGTGGATAAAAGCCAACCAAACATCAAAGAACTCATTAGGGAAGTTACATCTTGTATACTCAGATTTCCCTAGAAGCTTCAAAAGCGAAAGCAAATCTAGATTCTGGTCTCAGTTGCTGTCATTTCCACAATGAACAAGTGTTTAGCGTCAGTGTATAATCTGGGTGTAACGTATCTTATATATCATGTTAATATCGTATATTATATTAAATACAATATTAATGATTTATTAATTGATATTAGTTAACATGGTGCAAATTATTAATATAATGTAAATATTTTGTATGATATATACTTCTATAATATTTTATATACATGTATATATTCAAATGCGGGTGTGTATACATACATATACATGCATATGAGATTT
>NW_027530632.1:971393-976484 GCF_008692635.1 Crocuta crocuta
CCACGCTGACACGCCAAACACCATCACGGTGACGCACCCATTACGTTGTGTTGGCTGATGTGCAGACTGTTAGGGATTGTGGAGGAGAAGTGTGGCCATCGCTCTCAGCACCCCCCTGCACAGATGGCCCCTGTTAAATGGCAGTGTGGCAGGGCAGAAGCCCATCGTGAGCAGCACTGCGGGAAGACTTTACCGGCTGGCTCTTCCCCAAGAGGTGGTACCTAGACAGGAAATGCAAAGATAAGGAAGCCAGGCAGGGGGAGGGGAGGGGCAAGAGAGGACCAGGGTTTGGTTTTCCTTCAGCCTCTCGTGGGAAGGTGCTGCGTTAGCCTTGTTGAGAAGGGAGTAGTGATTTAGACATTCCAAAGCAGTGGGCGATCCCCAAAGAGGGTGCATTTGGCTTTGGAATGAATCGGGGTTTTATTGAAGACACGGAATTTCCCCGTTCTATTTGCCATTAGCCAATATAACTATGGGGCTTGTGCGGGGCCAGCACACACCACAAGCAGAACTAGTTGGAGCCCCCCTCTGTGAGTGAGACACAGGGAGTTAGGTACGAGATGGTTTCAGAGCCTTTTCTGGCCATTGTTCTAGAGGGGGCTCAGAACCTTCTCGGCAAACATGTCAGTTATCTATTGCTGTATAACAAACAGCGGTGGCTTAAAACAACAACAATCATCGATGTTGTCCAAAAATATGTCGCTTGGGCTGGGCTTAGAGGGGAGAGCTCACCAAGTTCCACGTGGCGCTCCCTGGGGTGGCTCAATACAGCCCTGGAGGGGCCATTTCCCAGGTGGCTCGGTCACGGTCATGTGGCTGGCAAGCTGGGGCTGGCTGTCAGCTCGGCACCCCGCTGAGGCTGGCTTGCTCTCCTTGCGGCCAGAATTTTCTGACAGCGTGGGAGCTGGGTGCGAGAGGGGGCCAAGGAGAAGCTGAATCACCTTTCATGGCCAAGGCTCAGAAGTCGCGTGGCATCAGTCCCATAAGCATGCCAGTCACTAGAAGCGCGTCACAAAGCCAGTCCATACTCCAGGGGAGGGGACTTAGACGCCACCCCTTGATGGGAGGAGACTCAAAGAGGTTGTGAACTTGGCTTAGAACTGCCACAGCGGGAGCACCTGGGTGGCTCAGTCCGTTAAGCACCTGCCTCAATATTCAGCTCGTGTCCAGGGTCCCAGGGTTGTGGGATCAAGCCCCATGTTGGGCTCTGTGCTAAACATGCAGCCTGCTTGAGATTCCCTCTCTCTCTCCTTCTGCCCCTCTTCTCCATTTGTCCTCCAGCTCTCTCTCTCTCTCTCTTTCTAAAACAACAAAAAACAAAACAAAACGAAAAACACCTCAGCAAATGGTACCTCTGACATCCACCTTCATGTTGGGTACTATCTCTGACACCTCCCTTTCTCTTGCCCCTCACCCCCCATCCAGCCAATTACCCAGACTTATAGATTCTACTACCAACAAATATCTTCAAATCTTTTGTCTCACACCTGGGCAACTGCACCTTCTTGATTTCCCTGCTGCGTCCACCCTTTCTTCCTATGACATTTAGGATTAGGGTCAGTTGCATATGACAAAAAGTTCCAATAACAATGGCTCACACAAGATCAAAATATACTTCTCTTTTACATAAAAGAAACGGATACATAGCTGTCCGGGGCTGATATAGTGACTCTGCGATTCTCAAGGATCCAGGCTATCTATGTTCATTTCGCTGCTCTACAACACTCAGCCTGCCCTGGTCCAAAATGGCTGCCTAATCACCAGCCATCGCTTCCACATTCCAGTCAGGGCAGAAAAAAAATAATGAAGAAGGGTACACGCTGTCCCTGTAAGGATCCTTCCCAGAACGTTCTCCTCATATTTCCTTGACCAGTCACATCACCACACCTAGTTGCAAAAGGAGCGGAGGATGTAATGTTTATTCTAGGCAGCCATATGCCTCACTAACATCCAGGAATCCATAACTAGAAGACACACTTCTCTGAATCCATCCACACTTCACCCAGAATCATTTTCCTCAGATGTGTATGTGAGTATCTCACTTCCCTGCTCAAGGTCTTCAATGGTTTCCCAGTGCTTCGGGATAAAATTTAAATTCCCTCAGGGGCGCCTGGGTGGCTCAGTCAGTTAAGCGTCCGACTTTGGCTCAGGTCATGGTCTCACGGTTCGTGGGTTCGAGCCCCGCGTCAGGCTCTGTGCTGACAGCCGGCTCAGAGCCTGGATCCTGCTTCGGATTCTGTGTCTCCCTCTCTCTCTCTCTGACCCTCCCCTGCTCACACTGCCTCTCTCTCTCTCAGAACTAAATAAAACATTAAAAAAATTTTTTTAAATAAATTACCTAAAATGGCTCCAATGTTCCTGCCGTCTGGTCCCTTCTCTTTCCGCTGTTACTAGCATATTCTCTTTCATCTCAAGGTTTATTCAAGGTGTTCCCTCTGCATAGAATCCTCTCCCACCCTCTCTCTCTATGGGTTCATTCTACCCATGCTTTAGGCCTCAGCCTAGACCTCACTGTCCTCCAAGATTTTAAGAGCTGATGCATGTGTTTTCGTTTCTTTTAGAATCGGGAAGAAAAATGGAACCTTGGGGTTTAAGAAAATGTTTGACTTTCTCAACATTAATAGTACCTACTTCACTAGGGTCTTGGAGTAAATGAAAGAAAACACTACCTGTGAGGGGCTTAGAACAGGTACCGCTCAATAATTATCACCTATGATGGTTGTTGTTGTGGTGGCCAATGTGTCCTCTCTTTTCTAGAGGTATTTTCTCTTGAGAGCTGATCTTGCAGAAGAGAAGAGATTACTGACTCTCTCTGGCCCCAGAGATTGTCTGTGCCCCCGTGTCGCTTCTTTTTTGAGAGAGAGAGAGAGAGAGGCAGAGGGAGAGAGAGAACATCTTAGGCAGGCTCCATGCCCAGTGCAAAGCCCGAATCGGGGCTTGATGTCAAGAACCATGAGATCGTGAGCTGAGCCAGAATCAAGAGTCAGACGTTAAACTGACTGAACCACCCGGGCGCTCCAAGCACGTCTCTTCTTATAAGGGCCCTGATCCCTTTATGAAGGTTCCACGCTTATGGCCTAGTTACTTCCCAAAGGGCCCACCGCCTGATACCATCCCACTGGGCATTAGGGTTTCAACATATGAAGTTGGGGGGCGGGGGGACAAACACGTCCATACTAGGGTCAAATCCTGAATCTAACCCTTACCTACACTCTGAAGACTTCCAATTCCTCGGTTGCAAAATGAGGCTCATAATGGCACCTACCACGTGCGCGCCTGGGAAGATTAACCAAGCTACTGCACGGGAATTACCCAGCCCACGCTCCTCCCACCTATAAACATTCCCGAAGGATGGAGCGCACGTGAATTGGACACTCACAGACTCAAGAGGTGCAAAAAACGGAATGTTCTTTAATCTTCTTTCTCGGAGCTCAACTCCCACGCTCTCACCCCTCTGGCCAGTAGACAGTGGCACCTGTCGGACAACTCTGGTCACGTTTCATCATGCCCAGGCACCTAAGAATTTGGCCCAGCCCCTCCCCACCCCCGGGGAGTCCAAGGGCTTACTGGGTACCCGGGCCACAGTAGTTCAACAACCATCCACCCTGGCTTCTGCCAGTCAGTTCTGGTCGTCATCTGGGGGCGGAAGCATGCTGTGCCCTTGGCCATGGTCTAGCCACGTGGGAAGGTGACCAAGTTTTAGCTCTGAAAGCTCCACGTCCCAGAAAACTCTGAGTCCCAAGCAAACCAAGATGGTTGAGCCTATCCATGCCCTCTTCAACCTCCAAGATGCTCGAGGCATCTCAAGGCTCTTAGTGATCCTTTCATCCTCTCGGGTTCTGGTTGGGGACACGGAGGGCTCCAGGCTGCTGGTCCCCGCCCCGTGCTCGGGCGTCCAGGGGCTCTGGGGACTGCCCGTCACCACCTACCCCAACGGCTCCCTCAACCAGAGCGTCCGCTAGGCAGGCAGCCTGGAAACACCATCTACAGACACCAGTGGGACACCTTCTGCCCCGGACCTTTCAAGGCTTTGGTTGGTAATCTTCAAAGCCAGGGTCTTAGAGCTTGAAAATCCCCTTCTGAGCCACAGTGCCTGACTCTAGCCACCCCCGCTATCGTTGGCTATCCCCACTATCCTCTGTGCTGGGAGTGTAACTTTTTTAATTTAATAAGAGCCGATAGCATTTACTGAGGGCTTCCTGCTTGCCAGACACCGTTCTAGTATTTTACACCTATTGGTTTATTTGATCCTCATGATCTCTTTGTGTGCTATTACTGGCACCCTCACTTTAGACTTGTAACCCCGAAATACAGAGGGACTAAGTAACTTGTCCAAGGTCACATGGCTAGCTGGTAGGTATGGGGCAGGGGCTGCATTGTGGCCAACTGGGCCCCAGGCCCCTGTTTTTAACTCGTTTTGTTTTCTTCCGTCAGTAGGTTGGGTTCACTGTCTTTGTTCAGACACTGTCTTTGTCTTCTTCTTTGTGAAGAGAAAGGCGCAGGGGTGGGGTGGAAGGTCGTGGAAAATATGTGTAACATCACAGTTGCGGCAGCGTCATGAAATGGTGGAAGGAATCGAAAAGGTCAATGAGGGCTGATCNTCACTGTCTTTGTTCAGACACTGTCTTTGTCTTCTTCTTTGTGAAGAGAAAGGCGCAGGGGTGGGGTGGAAGGTCGTGGAAAATATGTGTAACATCACAGTTGCGGCAGCGTCATGAAATGGTGGAAGGAATCGAAAAGGTCAATGAGGGCTGATCNTCCTCCCCAGTGCCCGCCTCCCCTGCCCCTAGGACGGCTCAGTCCTTTCCCCCATGGCCCTGAGGGTCTCCCCCTATGGTCCACCAGCCCGTGCTCGTGCAGCCCCTTACACTCCACGCTCCAAAAGTGTTCAGACCCCCCCTTCCCGGCCTGGGGTCTCTCCCTCCGCAAGGCCCATCTTGTGCACACCAACTCTGGTGTCTCCTCCCACCATCAGGGCCTGCCTAGGTCTCATCCTGGCGGCCCCCCACAAGAGCTCAGCAGCCTCCCCCCTCCCGGGGTCTCTCCCACCCACCCCCTGCAGGGCCTGCCCACTCCCTTCCTGCGCTGCCC
>NW_027530632.1:977729-978071 GCF_008692635.1 Crocuta crocuta
GGGCTTGCCTCCTCCCCAGTGCCCGCCTCCCCTGCCCCTAGGACGGCTCAGTCCTTTCCCCCATGGCCCTGAGGGTCTCCCCCTATGGTCCACCAGCCCGTGCTCGTGCAGCCCCTTACACTCCACGCTCCAAAAGTGTTCAGACCCCCCCTTCCCGGCCTGGGGTCTCTCCCTCCGCAAGGCCCATCTTGTGCACACCAACTCTGGTGTCTCCTCCCACCATCAGGGCCTGCCTAGGTCTCATCCTGGCGGCCCCCCACAAGAGCTCAGCAGCCTCCCCCCTCCCGGGGTCTCTCCCACCCACCCCCTGCAGGGCCTGCCCACTCCCTTCCTGCGCTGCCC
>NW_027530632.1:978118-979401 GCF_008692635.1 Crocuta crocuta
TGGACCGTGTGGTCAGGCGCTATGCTGAGGTGGCCGATGCTGGCAGCATCTTCATGGACCACTTCACGGACCGCGACAAGCTACGTCTGCTCTACACGCTGGCTGTCAACGCGCATCCCATCCTCCTGCAGGTATGCAGGGACCCCCCCCCCAGGGAGGGGGTTCGTGTCCGGCTCCAAAGGGGCTGCCCTGGGCTTAGCTCTCTTCCCTTTTACAGCAAGCCTTGGGGCCACCTCCTGGAGATGAGCCCCACAGCGATGCTTGGAAAGGAGAAAAGGGTGGCAGTATCTTAGATGCTCATCAAGAGGGGAATGGGCAGGGACGCCTGGGTGGCTCAGTCGGTAGGACGTCCGACTTTGGCTCAGATCATGATCTCCCGGTTCGTGGGTTCGAGCCCCAAGTCGGGCTCTATGCTGACAGCTGGGAGCCTGGAGCCTGCCTCCGATTCTGTGTCTCCCTCGCTCTCTGCCCCTCCCCTGCTCACGCTCTGTCTCTCTCTGTCTCTCAGAAATAGATAAAACATTAAAAATAAAATTTAAAAAAAAAGAGGGGAATGGGCAAATAAATGAGGGTGCACTAGAACTTGGGGAGTCACTGATCGACGAGGCAGTCATGGTGGCTCCCCGTCTTCCAATCCAGTGGTGGAGGAAGACCCTGAGCAGGTCAAGAGCATCCACAGACCATGTGGAGCCCAATCGCATCCGCTTCCCCCAAATCCCAAGAACCCGGACGCTCACACCATGAGCACAAAGGAAACTAGGAAGTGAGAAGAAGGAGTGGAAAAGGGAGGAGGGCTAGAGAGAGGAGAGAGAAAGAGGGGGGCAGAAAGAGGAAGAGGAATGAGAGAAGGAGGAGAGAAGGGAAAGAAAAGACACGGAAGGGCGCCTGGGTGGCTCAGTCAGTTAAGCATCCGACTTTTGACTCTTGATTTCGGCTCAGGTCATGATCTCGTGGGTTGTGAGTTCGACCCCCACGTCCAGCTCTGCACTGACAGCGTGGAGCCTGGTTGAGATCCTCTGTCTCTCTCCCTCTCTCTCTGCCTCTTCCCTGCTCCTGCTCTGTCTCTCTCTTTCAAAATACATAAATATACATGAAAAAACAGTTAAAAAGCCAAAAGAAGGAAAAGAGAAGGAAAGGGAGAAGGTACAAGTTGAGAAAGGGGAGGGGGAGGAAGACGCCACAACAAAGACACTTCATATTTATGGTCACAATTAATTGGATATTATTAATTTCATCATTTTAACTTAATTTTAAATATAATCATATCTCATTTTCAATTATGC
>NW_027530632.1:979564-980794 GCF_008692635.1 Crocuta crocuta
ACCATCCTAGGGGCACCTGGGTGGCTCAGTTAAGCGACTGACTCTTGATTTCGGCTCAGGTCATGATCGCATGGTGCATGGGGTTGAGCTTCACGTCGGGCCCTGTGCTGACAGTGAGGAGGCTGCTTGGAATTCTCTCTCTCCCTTGCATTCTGCCCCTTCTCTGTTCATGTTTTCTCTCTCAAAATAAATAAAAAGGAAGGAGAGAGAGAGAGAGAGAGAGAAAGAAAGAAAGAAAGAAAGAAAGAAAGAAAGAAAGAAAGAAAGAAAGAAAGAAAAGGAAAGACCATTCTAGAAACAGCTGCTTCAATAAATAGTTAAGAAAAGACCAGCAGGATTCCCTCTTCCCTCAAATCCACAAGTGTGGTGCTGTTATGAGGACACAAAAGAGATCACTGGGGGCTGTGTGCTTCCCTAGATCAGTGTCAGGCAGGTGGAAGGTNCTTCGGCTCAGGTCATGATCTCACAGTTCATGGGTTCGAGCCCCACGTGGGGCTCTGTGCTGACAGCTCAGAGCCTGGAGCCTGCTTCAGATTCTGTGTCTCCCTCTCTTTCTGACCCTCCCCTGCTCACGCTGTGTCTCTCTCAGAAATAAATAAAACGTTAAAAAAAAATTTTTCCTCTGGGGCTCAGTTGGGTAGGCATCCCACTCTTGCTTTCGGCTCAGGTCATGATCTCCCAGTTCCTGAGTGACAGCCCCGTGTCGGGCTCTGCGGCAGCAGCAAGGAACCTGATTGGGATTCTCTCTCTCTCTCCTTTACTCTCTGCCCCTCTCCACTGTCTCCCTCAATAAATAAACACTTAAAAAATATTCTTGTCTTTAACTCAGTTTCTTTTTTTTTTTGTTTGTTTTGTTTTACCCCCATGGCCTCTTCCTAGGCAGTGGTGTCCTGAAACCCCAAATACTCTCATCTTTTTCGACTTCAACTCTTAAAATAAGCAGTCCTCAATCGCATCTAAAATCGCAGCAAGTGCACGGGCATTCCTGTCCCCCGCTTGGGGAAGCTGCCGAAATGCACCCACCCCATGGAAGTAGAGATTCCCTTTCCGGATCCCTTTGGCACCAGAATAAAAGGGACGCTGGGTCCCGGCAGGGCCCGGGGGGTAAAAACATGGGTTGAGACACCCGTCGCTGACTCGTCTGGGGACGGAGGGTGCCCGGTAAGGCCGATCCCTCTGGGCGCTGCCGGCCGGTGAGAGGCAGGGGAGCGGGTGTGGAGGGGAGTGATT
>NW_027530632.1:980832-981168 GCF_008692635.1 Crocuta crocuta
CTGGGAGTGATTGAGTGTTTCTCTCTGGTCCCCTAAGGCCTCCTCCTTCCCACTTCCAGATCTTTCCCGGCGCCGAGGGCTGGCCGCTGCCCAAGTACCTGGGCTCCTGCGGCAGATTCCTGGTGAGCACCAGCACCAGCCCCCTGCAGGGATTCTGNGGAACAACGACCTGAACTACTTCTTCTACTTCACCCACGTCGATGCGGGCACGTTTGGCATCTTTAACAACGGGCATCTCTTCATCCGGGATGCCAGCGCCTTGGGCGTCATCGACAGGCAGGAAGGTACCCAGCGAGGGCTGGCAGAGGGGAAGTCGGGGGGAGGGGAGGCGGGGAG
>NW_027530632.1:981218-981566 GCF_008692635.1 Crocuta crocuta
GTCTCTGGGTGTCACAGCGAGAGCAGCCCAAGGTTTCGGGGGGAGGGGTGTCAACGGTCCCGTAAAACGGCCTTCTCCTCCTTTCGGGTCTGTGCTCCGGCTGCCTCTCTAAAAGGGAACTGGACCTGACCTTGTGCATGGAGGTAGTTTGCATCGCGGTTCCGCCCCGACTGCACCCTCAGGGCGCTGCTGTTGACCCCATTCGGTCAGGGCATGCTGGGACCTGCCCTGCCCCCTCTTTGCACACACACCACCTCCGGATCCATCTTCTCGGAGCCTTGCGCGGCAGATGCTTCTGGCCCTTGCATCTGAAACGTACATATCTGGTTGATTTCGCTGGTGCGCGCT
>NW_027530632.1:981585-989166 GCF_008692635.1 Crocuta crocuta
GTCGGCGCTTTTGCTTTTCCAAAAATGTTCAGACCAAAAAGCACAGCATCAAATGAGGTGTATGAGTGAGTGAATCATGCTTCTCCCCATCGGCCCAGGCTCACCCAGGGTTCTAGAACTCTTTGAACATCCCAGTCTTTAGCGGTGACCGAATTTTCTGAGCCCAATCAGAGGACAAAGGAGTTTCTTCTCTCATCTCCGACTTGGCTTATATGAGCAGGCCTGCAACGATAGGCCAGTTAAACCACACTCATTTCCTGATTGGCCTCTATTAAGAAGAATCAAGGTATGGGGCGCCTGGGTGGCTCAACCGGTTCAGTGTCCAACTTCGGCTCAGGTCATGATCTTGCAGTTTGTGGGTTCGAGCCCCACATCGGGCTCTATGCTGACAGCTCAGAACCTGGAGCCTGCTTCAGATTCTGTGTCTCCTTCTTCCTCCGCCCCTTCCCCACTTGTGCACTTGCTCTCGCTCTCTCTCTCTGAAGAATAATAAATAAACATTAAAAAAAAAAAGAATCAAGTTAGAAGACATGAAGCTAGTTCCAGAATATTGGGGACACAAAAACTACTGCACTTGTCGGTCACACTGAATGCATATTCTGAATCACCTATTGTTTCTCCCATGTTGTTCTCGGCCGGGACCACTGTGTCCCCACCCTCTACACCTCCTGTCCGGGACGTGCCGGGACACTCCGCCATTCACCCAGCAATTCTAACCAGCGGCGGTCCCCCATGGGTTGTAGGGCGACTAACATCTCCCCTCTCTCTTCCAGGCAGCCAGACAGCCGCCGCCGGGCCAGAAGAGAGTCAAGACATCTTCAGCTGCCTGGTTTCCGGCTGCCAGGCCGAGCTGCCCTCCTGCTACGCCATCCCCGAGACGCAGAGCCTGGTGCTGGTGTGTCGGCAGGTGCTGCCTCAGCTTCTCCGGGGCAAGTTCCCTTCCCCCGTGCAGGACGAGATAGACGCGGCCCTTGCTCAATGCGGGGACGATGCCAGCCCTGCCCCCGAAGTCCTTGGGGCCGCCAGCCGCCTGAAGGACATCTTGAGACCCCTGAGAACCTGTGACCCCAGATTCGCCTACCGCTACCCGGACTGCAAGTACAATGATAAGTTTTGAAGGGCCCTTGCTGGCCCTCGGGGACCACATCCTTGCCCCTTCCCCTTGCCCAGTCGCGTTGCTGCAAGGTACAAAGAGGCAGCTGCTTATTGGCCTTTCTTAAGAAGAATCAAGTCATGGGGGCGCCTGGGTGGCTCAGCTGGTTGAGAGTCTGACTTCGGCTTAGGCCATGATCTCTCGATTTGTGAGTTCAAGCCCCGCGTCGGGACATTAGGAGAGATGTGCGCTCATTTCCCAGGACCCGAGGAAGATGCTGACAGCCAGAGGGGCGTTGTGTCACACGGTGTGATTGTCCCCTGCCGGCTGCCGCGACGTGGAAAAGCCCCGGGGCTGGGCAGCGGGAGACGCCAGTGTGGACACTCACTGGACTTCTTGGAGCCTCAGTGTCCCCTGTTGTCGGCCAAACTCATGGGTGCGTGAAAAAAGACAGGGATGTGAAGGGCCAAGGACACGTGTCGGTGGTTACAGACAGTGTTCCAGAAGCATGCACAGGCCGGGTAAAGGAGACAGAGCCGTGGAGGTGAAGGCCGACGTGGAGGGTAGGCAGGGGGAAGGTGAGGCCAGGCCTGCGTTAGACTCAAACAAGAGGGGCCCCCTTCCTGCTCGCTAGCCCCCCTGCTGCGCTCCCCACACTGCCCCGGGGGGAGGAGACGCACAGACAGGGCCACCCTCTGGGTGCCCGGGGTCCTGTGTGCTCGTGTGAGGCACCTCCTGGCGTGGGGTGGAGCCAGGGGCGAGAAACGGTGACGGGTGGGCTGGGGGGGCCAAAGTGTTCATCCGGGAGCTGCGAGAAGCAGGTGTCAGGACAGGGTGAGGTGGCCGAGAGTCGTATCCAAGAAGATGCCCGCGCGGAAGGCAAGAAGGAGGTACTGCAAGTCTGAGCCCAAGTGAGGGAGGGAAGGTCAGTGCGCGCATTGTGAGGCCGGCAGCGGCACAAGCTAAAAACAACGGTTCGGCAAGGCCGCCAGGGTGTCCTGGGGGACAAGCCAGCCGTCAGAGGAGCCCCGAGTTTCCCCAGGCTGGATGGCCCTCATACCCCCGCTGCACTCGGTCGTTGGCAGGAAACGGCCCTCGGTGAGCATGACCTTGACCTAACTACAGAGATGGATTTCCAAGTGCAGCGCAGGGCCCGCTGAGAGCTCAGCTCCCTGGAGTAGGGGAGCGGGGGCGGGGTGCGTCTGTGTCTGTGTCTGTGTCTGTGAGGACACTGCAGCCCCAGCCGGGGCCCCAGGCCAGCTCTGTCCTCACCAACAGCCCCTCATGCAGGAGGCTAAGGAGTCTGAGAATGTCCATTCCAACTTGGCCTTATAGGTTATTGTAAAAATTTGGGGGGAGGGCGCCTGCCTGGCTCAGTCCGTTAAGCATCTGACTGTTGACTTCGGCTCAGGTCATGATCTCACAGTCCGTGAGGTCGAGCCCCGAGTCGGGCTCTGCGCTGTCAGGACAGAGCCCGCTTGGGATTCTCTGTTTCCCTCTCGCTCTGTGCCCCTCCTCCTGCTCTCCTGCTCGCACTCTCTCTCTCTCTCTCTCAAAAATAAATAAACGTTTAAAAAAATATTTTTTCAAGGTCAGCCAACGGAACATACTTGATTTGACAGTTTGTTAGTTTGCTTTATACCTTTGAAATATTTAGCCACGTGCTATGTGGGCCCCCGTGTGTAGCCCCGCCCTGGCGCCTCAAACCTCAGTGGGGGACTCTTTGGACCTTTGTCCAGCCTCCCTGTCAGCCCCGTAGGGACCTCCCAGTCGGCCCCCTCTTTCCTCCTGCTGAATCACCACCTTTAGGTCAGAATGCCTGACTTAACAGGCCTCGCACTGCAGATGGGGAAACTGAGGAAGGAGGAGGCGCCCAAGGAGGAAGACGGACTTGCTGAGATAGTTCCAGAACTCCTGCTACCAGACCACGCCCTTCCTACCTTCCCCTTCAGCTGCTGATTTTCACCCTGTCCTAACCGCTTTGGGTGCCTTCCCTCACACTTGAAAGTGGGCCAAGAGAAGTCCTATTTTGTGGTCCACTAGACTGGTTCTTCGAAGCACTATCCCCCACCTCCACCCCCACCCCCAGGGCCATCACAATAGTGAGGATGATGGGCCAAGCTTCCGGAAGGGCAGGGTTGGGCTGCCTGGGAGTCTGAGACGGTTGCCTTCTGGCTTGATCTGAAGGACAAGGATTGACCACATTTCCCAACACTGCTTTCAGCCCAGTGCAACTGATTTTAGACTTCCGACCTTCCGCACTACAAGATGATACGTTTCTATCGGCTTCAGCCACCCATTTTGTAGTACTTTGTTGTATCGGACACAGGAAACCAACACCCCCTCCCCACACCAAACTCTGTCTTAGCATCTGCCCTTCAAGAACCCAAGCTGCAATATTCCCCGATGCCAGTCTGCAGTGATGGGCTCAGAAGCCAGACCCGGCCATGAGGAAGTGCGCTCTGCATCTGTACTCAGGGCCAAGGCTCGGATGGTTCCATTCCTCCCCGTACGAAGTCCCACACATCGTTTAAGATCCTGTCCTGAGTCTTGTCTTGACCCAGAGCTTTTCCTCACAGCCTGGCGCCCAGCGAGCCCTTTCTGAATCCCATCTCTGTACCCCTGACCCATAGGTCTGTGCCCCATTTGAAGCTAATCCTAAGGATACTGCAGAGAGACCTGTGTCCCGTCCCGCCATCCGGCCGAGGGCTCCCTCAGGTTGGGGGTGGCATGGGGTCCTTTGTGTTCCCCACAGCAACCGGGCTGGGCACAGCGCGGGCGCTTGGAAAATGGTCTTGCAGACGATCATGACTGCATTCTTCAGCCCTTTTGGCTTGGTGCTTGTCACATCCCATGTGCTCTAGATGAAATGTCGGTGTGTTCCCCGAATTCCTACGTTGAAATCCCACCCCCACCCCCCAGTGTGATGGTATGAGGTACTGGGACCTTTAGGGAGGTGTGGAGCCATGTGGAGCCCTCATGGGCGGGATTAGTCCCCTTCTAAAGGAGACCCCAGAGAGCCCCTTTGTCCCTTGTGATGCATGAGGACGCAGTGAGAAGATGGCTGCCCACGAACCAGAGAGTGGGCCCTCACCAGACACCAGATCTGCCGGCGCCTTGATCTCAGACTTCCCAGCCTCCAGAACTGTGAGAAAGAGCTCTCTATTGCTCACCAGCCCCGCATCTGTGGTATTTTGTTACGGCAGCCCAAACAGTCTGTGACGTTATGCTGGCCATCTACAGGACACAGGGGCTTCCTGGAGAACGGCTCTTTCCCTCAACGGCCAGGAGACAGGTTAAGTCAGCACTCAGGAGACTTCAGCCAGAAAGATATCATTCCGGTACATTCTCCATCCTCGGGAATCTTCCTGGAGGCATCAGAGTGGATTGCTGAGTTTTGCTAGCTGCCACCTTCTTGCCTGAAGGACCAGCTACGTAATTTGGGGGGAGGGGAGGCTAGTAGAAAACGAAACAGTGGGCCCTCCCGTTATTAAGATTTGCAGGACCACAGAGCATTAAATTAAGTGCAGCCCTGTGAGACTGCATGGCTTGCATGTCCGTGAAGCTGGCCCTGGGTGCTTGAGAATACTAATTGTTGGCCTTGGCATAGAGTGCCCCTGGTGTGGGAGCAGAGGTGATCTACAAAACACTTCACCACCGCCAAGGCCAAGGAACTGATCTACGAGAACCGACTGCGCTGGCTGCAGCTGTGAGGTGGGCAAGTCCTACGTTTTCAAATGAGAACACTGTTTCAGGCAGCTCGCTCCGAGTGACAGCGTTTAGGTCCCTCGACTCCCGGCACGCTCCTGTAACATCTGACTTCCGCCCGTGAGTGACTCCGTGAGCCTGAGCATTCCCTCTAGGGTTAAAAAGAAATACCTTGTTGGATTTGTGTTCTTTCTGGAAAGATCTCCGGCCCTGGAGTCAGACGAGACCTGATTTCAAACAGTGATTCTGCCAGTTACTACGTAACCTCGGGCAAGTTGCTTAACCTCTCTGAGTCTCCATAAAATGGCAGGGGCGGGGTGGCGGTGGGGAGATCTACCTTTGCAGGGCTATGTCCTGTTTCAATAACAGAATGTGTCTCCAGAGCCTGGCACACGCAGGCATTCTGTAGTTGAAGGGCAAATGTGGGGCAAGAAGAGAGGGCCTCTCAGGCAAAAAGGCTGCAACATAAATAATGATGGCAACAGATTATAACCCATAAATAAAATAAATTCTTACGAGACCATACTGATATAAATAAATACCCGAATAAGTAAATAAATGGCGAAGGCAAGAGCCCTTCCTTACAGTAGAATTCCAACTCACAAGCATAGAAGAAATGGCAAGAGTGGAAAATCACCACTGGGCAAACACCACACCAATAATTGTTGCAGGCAGTGAGTGGCTCAGTAGGTTGAGCGTCGGACTCTTGACTTCAGCTCAGGTCGTGATCTCACAGTGGTGAGATGGAGCCCCGCACAGGGCTCCGCACTGACACTGCGGAGCCTGCTTGGGATTCTCTCTCTTCTCTCTCTGTGCCCCTCCCCTGCTCGTTCTCTCTCTCTCTCTCTGTCAAAATAAATAAATGGACTTTAAAAAAGTAGTAATAATTGTTGCAGACAAGAATCCCCAGTGGGGGCTGAAACTAGTAGACGAAAGTATGAGAAACAGGGCTTCTGCTTCATCTCAAAGTTATCTTGGCACCAACATACCCATTAAGAACGAAGGGAAAAACAGTAACTTGATGGTGAAAAAACCTGGCGGACACGACCTTAACCAGGTGATCAGGGTCAACATCAGCAGCGATAAGTCACATAGGCGCCGTGTGCTCCCCACCATGATGCCCTGTGAAGGGCACGGCCTCACTTCCGTGGTGTTTTTGCCCCAAATGCAAAACTTCAATAGAATCATGAGATAACATCTAACAAACTGAGGGACATCCTACAATTGGCCGTGAAAGGTGAGGAAGGACTAGAAAATTATCACAGATTGGGGAGGGGTACGGGGTGAGGGGTAACTAATGGGACATGAGAACTATATGCAATGTGGGATCCTCCCCTGGATCCTGACCCAGAGGAAGGACATCAGTGGTGCCAAGGCTTACCAGGAACACACCCACAAGGTGAACAAGTAGGGTTTATCGCTCCTGGGAACCAGGAGAAAACGCACCCTAAGGAGCAACGTAAGGTGTCACGAAAAGAGAGGGTCAGAAAGGATTTCTTAGAGGATCAGAGCTTGTTGGGTGAGCTCGGGGAGCGTCCAGGGAAGCGGGGCTGTGCTTTGGGTTGGATGCTGTCACGAAGTGGGGATAAACCCACAATTGCCCACCTCCGTAAATCCCTTCTATGGGGCAGGAAGAACGGAGCAGGCAAACACTGTGCTTAGCAGAGCAGCCGTCACTCGCAGTAGCCAGGACAGGGGCACGTCGGGTTCTTTTTGGTTAAACAACGTTCCTGTTGTTCTTTGTCTTCAGACATGAGTACAGAGTGGCCTTGTTTTGTCCTGCTTCGTTGTGGTCACACAGTGGCCTTGTCTGATGTTAGTGATCTGAGAAATTGTTTACATTCGAGGAGAACACGGAGGCCCAGCTGTGAGGGCCAGGCCAGCTCTGAGCACCGCCAAGGGGAAGGCCCGACGGTGCCGCGCCAGCCCCCAGCCATTGTGGGCTGCTTGTCTGGTTTTCAGCGGGACAGTCGGTGAGATTCCACTAAGGCCTATTGGGTTAGTGCATAGTATCTCATCGCTGTCCATTTCTTCGTTTTGATAGTTGTGCTAGGGCTGGTAAGATGTGAACCTTAGGGGAGTCAGATGGGAATTCTGTCTACTAGTTTGGGACGTTTTTGTAAGTCTAAAATTATTCCAAAATAAAATGGGAGAAAGCAACTCGGTGAATGAGGCAGCCACCAGGTGAGGACGTCGGCTTGCATAGTGGCGCTGTACTGTATGAAACAGAAGACATTGCCCAAAACATGAAAGCATTACCTGTGTCACAAGATGGTCTTGACCATGAAAACCACACGAAGACTGAGTTGGATTAAAAAGAAGACTCGAGGCGTGCCTGGGTGGCTCAGTCCGTTAAGCATCTGACTCCTGATTTCAGCTCAGGTCGTGATCTCTCGGTTCCTGAGATCGAGCCCCGTGTCGGGCTCCATGCCGACAGCGTAGAGCCTGCTTGGGATTCTCTCCCTCCCTCTCTCTCTCTGTGCCACCCCCTGCCCCCAACTCGCACTGTCTCTTTCTCTCTCAAATAAATAAAATAGAATTTAAAAAATAAAAAAAGGAAAACCCCAGTTTCCCAGTTGGGACTTACTCTAGAGTGATGCTCATTGAGTAGGAGCATTTTCATTGTTACTGCTCTTTGCTTCTCTCTTATTACATTTGCCCAAGTTGAAGGTGCCCATACTAGAAGAAGAGCCGTCCCTACCACACTGGAAAGCAATAGAGACGCAGGGCTCACATACTCACTTCTGATTCCTTCCCTTCTACCCCCAAACCATGGTGCC
>NW_027530632.1:989426-993374 GCF_008692635.1 Crocuta crocuta
TCCCCCTTCACACCCCTGCACCCCCCCTGCCCCTCTGGGCTGAATCTACTTTTCTGCCTCTTGTCCCTACCTGGAGCTTCTCTCTGAAAAATCCTTCTCAACGGGGAATTGTGTCAAAAGTGAGTTAATAGTCCCCTTGTCCAAATAACACATATTTTTTTGTATTTTTGTTTAATGATCCTGCCCAAGGCAGGAAAAATTTCGGGAAAAGAGGCATGTCGTGGAAATTTGGTGAAAATCTAACCCTACTGTAAATTAATTTGGCAAAGTTCATCAAGAGCCTCGTAAAAAGATTGGACACCCAACCCAATACTTTCACTTCTGGGATGCTATCCAAAGGAAGTAATCAAGAATGCAGAGAGATTTATGCACAGACTGACTGTTAAAAATCACGGATTGAACACTTGTAACCTCTACAAAAATGAGAGTAAGTGGAATTTTTAATAGGCATAGACTATCACACGGGAGGAAATGGGAGGAGAAATATAGAAAAATTTTGAAAGCTGGAAAGCAAATAGCTTAGCAAGACCCAAAGAACAGAATCCTGAGTTGGCAGCAAAGAATGCTGAGAACCATTCCAATTTACACCACAAAATCTCTCAGAAAGTTGAGGGACTGGTGGCACTAGATGCTTCAGGAAGTGAGAGGGAGGGCTGAAATAAGGATGAGTCTTAAAAGGCCGTTTTAAAAACCAAATGGGGGTTCCTAGGTGACTCAGTCCATTAAGCATCCGACTGTTTATCTCGGCCCAAGTCATGATCTCATGGTTCGTGAGGTCGAGCCCCCCCCTCCCCGCCCCCGCATCAGGCTCTGCGATGACAGCTCGGAGCCTCCTTGGGATTCCCTCTCTCGCCTTCTGTCTCTCTCTGTCCCTCCACTGCTTATACTCTCCCCTCCCTCTCTCTCTCAAAATAAACATTTTTAAAAAATAAATAAAAAGCAAATGGAAGCTGATGCTCCCCTCCCTTCATAGCCAGGTGATAGATTCCGAGATTCAATGAAAGATTGGAAACCCGTTGCCTCACAAGAGTGAATCAAAGGGTCTTCAGGGACAGCACAGAGATTAGAACAGTATGTCACACTGAAAACTGGGGGATCCGTGCCCTCCCCTGTCCCCACCCCAGGCAGGAGAACTGACCAGTGAGTCTCTAGGGAAAAGGCTAAACAATTCCTGACATCTGAAATCCCTCAGNCCAGAGCACCCGGTTATTTTTTTTAGTTCCCCACGCCTTTCTTTTTCTGCTTTTTTCCAATATTGTTTTGAAATAATTTCAGACTTTCAGAAAAGTTGGAATAATTTCCATATACCTTGTATTGTTATTCTCAGTTGTTTACTTTTTCCATATTTGCTTTCTCATTTCCTCCCTCTTCATTTCGCTCTCTTTCCCTCCTTCTCGTCTCTCCTCCTCCATCTGTCTCTCTCTTTCTCACCCCTCCGCTCCCCTTTCCCCAACCATCTTTTTCTGTTTCTTTTTTTAAAATATTTAACGTTTATTCATTTTTGAGAGACAGAGACAGAATGTGAGTGGGGAAGGAGCAGAGAGAGATGGGGACACAGAATCCAAAGCAGGCTCTAGGCTCTGAGCTGTCAGCACAGAGCCCGACGCGGGGCTCGAACCCACAACCTGCGAGATCATGACCTGAGCCGAAGTCGGATGCACAACCGGCTGAGCTACCCAGGCGCCCCCCCAACCATCTTTTTCTGAACCATCTTCCAATAGATTGCAGATGTATTCCTAAATACTTCAGACTTTATATCCTAAACTCAAAAGCTCACATAACTACAGCACAATTCTCAACATCAGGAGATTAACACTGATAAACCTTATTTTGTAACTACAGCCATGATTCAAATTTTTCTAATTTCTCCAGTAATGCCCTTCATAGAAATCTTTTTCTGGCCCAGGATACAATTCAGGATCACAGATTGCATTTAGTTGGCAGGTCTCTCATCTCCTTTAATCTGGAACATTTCCTCAGCGTGTGTGTGTGTGTGTGTGTGTGTGTGTGCGCGCACGCGCGCGTGCGTGTATGTGATCACCTTGACATCTCTGAAGAGGAAAGGCTGGTTATAGTGTAGAATTTCCCTCAATTTGGGTTTGTCTGTTGATCCTTAATGATTCGATTTAGGTTCTTCATTTTCGGGAGGGTTCCCTCAGAAGTGATGTGCTCTCTTCACTACATTCTATCAGAAAACCCATGGGGTCAGTTTGTCTCATTATCGGTGATGCTCATGTGGCTAACGTGAAATCTACCAGGTTTCTGCGCTATAGATTTAATCTGTAATTGGAGAAGACATCCTTTGAGATTATGCAAATATCCTGTATTCATCAAGCTTCCACCCACTTGCTTTAGCATCCATTGATGATTTTGCCTGAATAACTTATGGTCATTGCCAAATGATGATTTTTTTAAAAGAATTCTGTTATTCCTTTTACGTGTATTAGCTGGCATTCTGTTGTTAAACAAAAGAACTCTCTTCCTCCCTACTTGTTATTTTTGAATTTTTTTAATGTTTATTTATTTTTGAGAGAGAGCAAGCATGAGCGGGGGAAGGGCAGAGGGAAGGAGAGACAGAATCCAAAGCAGGTTCCAGGCTCTAAACTGTCAGCACAGAGCCCAGTTCGGGGATCAGACTCATGAGCCGTGAGATCATGACCTGAGCCGAAGTCGGACGCTTCACTGACTGAGACCCCAGGTGCCCCGCTCCCTACTTACTTATTAGTACATCTATATCAATATGAACTCATGGATTCCTATTTTCTTTTTGCTTGCATATCTCTTTTCTGTCCAGAATAGCAACGGGAGGATTCTTATTTTATTCAATAGGTTATAACTTATTATTATCATTTATTTTAGTGCTCCAAATCTTTCCAGGGTTGAGTAGTAGGAAAATTCCCAGGAAGTACAGCAAAAAGTCAGACTAAACATGAGAAAAAAAATTAATTACAGAATTAGTCCAGGAGATCCAATATCCAAAAACAAGAGTCCCAAAGAGAACACACACACACACACACACAGATGCATCCATAAATATAGCACGCAGTGACACAAACACATACACAGACACACACAGACACACGTACCCAAATGTAGATGCTGACGTAGATGTGGAGACACACATATGCACACAATCACACACAAACATACAAACAGAAACAGAGACAAATAGGCACACACACACACACACACACACACACACACAGGAGGAAATCATCACCAAGAAAATTAAATTTCCCAGAAGGAAAAGGTCATTAGTGTTTACGTTGTAAGGACTTTTGGGGTGCCCCTTCCAAGGCCTGAATGTTTCGAGCCCTAGGGACAAAAGAAAGCCGCTGCAAGTTTCGGGAGGCTGGGGGCGGGGCAAATGGTCGCCTAGCAAGGGTCAGGAGTTAGAATGGCCTCAAACTTCTCACAATACTGGAAGCCAGAAGACAGCGACTTCACAGTTCTGAAAGAAAATTACTTCCCACCTTCAATTGTCTACACAAAAAACCATCGATCACTCCTATAACCAAACTATCAATTTCAGACATNGCAGTCAGCACAGAGCCCGACGCGGGGCCCGAACCCACGAACCGCGAGTTCATGACCTAAGCGAAAGTCGGATGCTTAACCGACTAAGCCACCCAGGCGCCCCAAGTCGTTTCCATTTCCAAACATCCTATCTTAGGAAGCTCTTGGAGGATGTGTTCTACCAAAGAGTACGGTAGACCAAGATAAAGGAGGCCTGAGGTGTAGCATAGAAGAGATCTGGCATGGGAGAAAGGCGAAAGGAGTGACCGGAAAATGGCAAAAGGTGGTCCCAGGAGACAGCTGTGCGCCGTGCACGGGGCCTCCCCGTCCTCAGGGGAGCAGGTTGCAAGGCTTCAATCGTTCTGTCAGGAAGATGCCACTCATGCCAACCTGATGCATCTGAATATTTTCAGAGAAGATTTAGACCATTGG
>NW_027530632.1:993385-995880 GCF_008692635.1 Crocuta crocuta
GCCTGCTTCCGATTCAGTCCCCGTCTCTCTCTGCCCCTCCCCCCCCATGCTCTGTCTCTCTCCCTCAAAATATAAACATTAAAAAAAATAAAAACAAAACAAGAAATGCATAGAGAACCAAGCAAAAGAATTGACGCAATTAAGAACTTCTGAGAGGGGCAACTGGGTGGCTCAGTCGGTTAAGCTTCCAACCCTTGATTTAAGCTCATGTCATGATCTTGAGGTTTGTGGGTTCAAGCCCCACATCAGGCTCTGTGCTGACAGTGCAGAGCCTGCTTGACATTCTCTCTCTTTTTCTCTCTCTGCTCCTACCCCACTCACACACTCTCTCAAAAATAAATAAACATTAAAACAAAAAAAGAACTTCTGAGAAAATTAAGTTATGCAGGAAAGGAAAGTGAGCACGGTATAGTACACGGAGAAGCTTTGAATGGTATTTACATCGGCATCGTTATCTAAACACTGTTAAAGTCACCCAAATGGAGTCATTCATGCTAAGCCCTATGTCAGCAAACCAAAACTTAACTGTTTCTATGCTCAGCTCTCCCAGAAAAGGAAGGCTCGGATCAACCAATCAGCACTCAGTCAGCTCAACACAAGCTTTAAGACTTCCCTCTTTGCCATATAACCGAGCAGCAAATACCCAGTATAATTCCCTTGTTCCTTCTCACTTTGATCTATGAAAATCTCTTGCCTTGTACAGCTCTTTGGGACTCCTTTCTATCTGCTAGATGGGATGCTGCCTAATTCATGAATCGCTGAATAAAAGCCCACTAGATCAGTAAACTGTCTGGGAAATTCTCTTTTAACACTAAATTTTGATTTAACCAGTATGGTGACATATCTATACATGGGATGAGTGCTCATGGGAAGACGGAGAAGAAAAATAAAGCTAAAAGAAATCCTCATCTTCCACAGTGGAGATTCAATGATGCTCACGGCAGAAAAATCAAGAGCGTCCATCCAAATGTTATTTAGAGAAGTGATAGTAGGCAAAAGAATTCGCAAAAAGATGTTGTTGCCTGTGGGCAAGGTAAATAGAAGGGAAGGGGCGGGAGCAGTTGGGTTTTGTAACAAACTCTGCAGCACCATATAACTCCAAACTACATAAATCTATAACTTCTCCGAAGTTTTTAATGCAACACCAAAAAATGTTAAAGAAAAGAAACAGAAGATGTATGCGCTGAAATTATAATCACACCATTACTTTAAAAAGCAAAGAGTTGTATATAATTTAAATTCCCAAGAACANACCCACGAACCGTGAGATCATGACCTGAGCCGAAGTCGGACACTTAGCCGACTGAGCCACCAAGGCGCCCCTTGAAGTTTATTTTCAAGTTAAGTCCTAGGAATTACAAACAAATCACCACAAAGTTTCAGAAGAACTCCAGAAACCTGGTGACTAACAGCGAAAGCTGGGAAGAAAACAATGTTCACATTTATCAGTCCTTCTGCTTTCTTTGCTGCAGCCCTAAATCCGTGGCCTGCTTTCTCCCGGTTTCCGTTGGAGTCGTGCGTGGGACCGCAGTTCCTATGGCCTTCGTGGGCTCAGAGAAAAAGGGGGTGTTGATACCGAAATATTTTTTGTCTAGGTTGCACATGCGTAATTTTCGGCTACGGTTGTATTAAGAGTAACTGTCCAGGGGCGCCTGGGTGGCTTAGTCGGTTAAGCGTCCGACTTTCGCTCAGGTCATGATCTCGCGGTTCGTGGGTTCGAGCCCCGCGTCGGGCTCTGTGCTGACTGCCAGCTCGGAGCCTGGAGCCTGTTTCGGNACTAACGCCCACTCTGTTGACGCTCCGGAAACGGCCTCAACTGGCTCCGTGGTGTCTCTTGAAACAGCGGCCGAAAGGTTGGGAGGCTGAACAGAGCCAGATCCTGGCCCCGAGGTCGAATCATGCCCAGCCCCTGGGCCAGCTTCACAGCAGACACCCCTGGGAAGCTGACCGGAACATTGGCTCCATTCACAGCCCCCCACCCCCACCCCCCTGCTCTGAGGAGGACACGCCCCCAGGGCTCTTCCTGCGAGTCTCGGTTTGTGCTTTGGTGCGTTTATGGATGACTTCGTTTCCAGATTCTCCTCTCTTTTCTTTCTTTTCTTCTTCTCACTTTAACCGAGGCATAAGCGAAAAGGCACACTTCTTCAGCGTACAGTTGGAGGCTCTTTTCAGATACGTACACTCATGTGAGCACCATCTAGATTTCGAACGTTTCCGTCCCCCCAAGAAACATCCCATTCAACGCTGAGCGCCCTCCCACCTGCAATGGAGGGAACCATCATTCTGGATTCTGTCACGGTAGATTTGTCTTGCCTGTTTTGGGACTTCGCATCAATGGGATCACGCACTATTTACTCCTTGGCGTCCAGCTCCTGTCGCTCAACACGTTTTGGAGATTTATCCACTCCGTGGGTATCTGCACTTTGGTCCTTTTTATTGCTGCGTTGACTTCCATCATGTGGAGGGGTCATGTGTTGTGTATCCATTCGTCCGTC
>NW_027530632.1:995951-1002533 GCF_008692635.1 Crocuta crocuta
CATCAATGTTCTTTTTCTGGTCTTCCTGGGACTCCTGTTTTACTGAAGAATCCATTTCTCTAGGGAAAGACCAGAGACCATTTCTCTTCCTCCGCCCCCAAGGAAGCAACAGGAATTTGGAGGGATGGCCTCCTCTTCATCAGAGAAGCTGTCCAATGCTTCCGCGAACCGGCCGAAAGCCGCTGCGCCTGATGGCAATGAAATGCAAGGGCAGTGGGAGCCATGACTGGACACGACGTTTTATTTTTAATTAAAATTTTGTGCTTGGCTGAGTTTCTTCAGACTCTGGCCTGACGAATCTGATGTAAATGGCTTGGGCACCATCTGTGTGGTTTGGACCAACCTGGTCATGAATGACTTGGTCGTATTCATCCATCCCTTAGCTGTTCTATGGCACTCCGGAGGGGCTATTAATGATGGTTCTAGAATGAAGACTACTGGCTCCACCCCCATGGAGACCAAGCAGACTGATGTGGTCTCCCTTGGAGAATCTTTGATGCTAAGGAGGGGCCACTGCAGTTGCCATGACGCCTGCGGTGCTTGCCCCGCCCTTATTTCCAGTTCCTAAGGGCAACTCCACCTCGCCCCCTGTGGCAGACTTGTTGAGTGTTTATTATGCACCAGGAACCCTTCCTGGGCTTTCTGTTTGTGTTTTGCTTGCAGTGACTTCTCACATAAGCTCTGGAATGAGCCCTCTTTTCATGGGCAAGGAAACCATGGTGTAGAGAGGACAGGGGTCACGGTCAGCTCAAGCTGGTGACACAAACTACCGCAGACCAGGTGGCTTAGACAGCAGAAGTTTCTTTCTTGCAGTTCTGGAGGCTGGGAAGTCCGAGATCAGGGGGCCAGCACGGTTGGGTTCTGGTGAGAGGTCTCTTCCTTGCTTGTGGACAACGGCCTCTGGCTGTGCCCTCACATGGTAGGTAGGGAACTAATTCCATTATGAGGGCCCAGCGCGCACAACCTCATCTATCTCCGTCTACCTCCCAAAGGCCCCGACTCCAAATAACATCACACTGGAGATTAGGGCTCTGCCATTTGAGTCGGGGGAGGGAGGGGACACAAATCAGGGCATGGTAGTAAACTGTCCACGGATACGCTCTAGTTAAGGAGTGGACTGGGATTTGAGCCTACGTCTGACTCTAGAATCCATGCACATCACTAACAAGCTATACTTTTTTGATGCCATCAGGACCTTTGCTCACTTTCATGTCTTAGTACCGACCCTCCGGGTGGCCTCTGGCCACACAGATCCTGTGTGTCAGGCCATAAGGCCAGATTTCGGGAGCAGTAACCACCAACCCAGTGTCCCACTAGGCTCCACACTCAAGCCCACCCTTGCATTTGCTTCCCCTCCCCACCTCCGCCGCCCATGGTTGGGATGCCTTAGGCCTAACCATCCTTCAAAATTCAGCACGGACCTACCTCCTCCTGAAGGCTTTTCATGTTGACGTTGCCCCTCAGCTGTCCCACGCTTAGTAAGCACCTCTTGCCTTCATTATCCAGATTGTTCAATCACCCTCATGGTCACTATCTTATTCACAGTCTCTACAAAATATTTTGCTATGTCATATATGACGGTCATTAACCTACTGTTCTATTTCTCCAAGGACTGGAATCCCATAACTCCATGAGATCGGTAAATCATAGTAACTTTACGATGGTAAAGCTTACTTTAGTATGTTGGATACCAAGATGAATAACATAGATAATAAGTGCAGAGATGGTCATTCATTCATTATGCCAACATTTCTCACTGACTGATGATGGGCCACCGACCAGAACACGTACTTTGTGTGGGTTGGATTTGATTGTATTTTAACAGACATTCGTTGAGTACCTATTAAGTGTTAGGTACCAGGAATTTAAAGACGAATATGAGAGAAACGAAGTCAAAGTCATTGGGAAGGATAGAAAGATCAGAGTTTGTGAAGGGAAAGAGGGGAAGATAGGGCAAGAAATTCGGAAGGAGCACAGCCTGCCAAGAGATATGATGACACACCAGTGTGCTACAATTCTATTCCTAAAGCCATGGAAAATGTAAGTAGAATTGGAAAGACAGATACTGTAATAGATTCCGAATTTTAGGAAGAGGTGAGTGGCGTTACTATGTATGAGGGGTGTTAGAGTGAGGCAGAGAAATCTTCACTCCAAGTGAGAGAAAGGGAACATCTGAACGATGTTGATTTAATGAGAATGCAGGAGTGGGGGGAGAAGGGCGGGAAAGTGCTCAGTTGAGGGCCTTGATTAGAACGTGAGGGAAACAAAAATCACTGCCCATGAGAGGAGATTTGGCAGCTTCAAAGAGGTTAATAACCTGGATCCCTACCTCACACCTTAGAGAAACACTCTGGTGGATTATAAAACTGAATGTGGACAAAAGCTTGAAGCCTTTAGAATATAGTATAGGAGAATATCTTCATGGCATGAGGCCAAGGAAAGTTTTCTTTTTTAAACAAACAAAAAAAAGCTTATTTTGAGAGGGAGAGAGCACAAGTGGGGAAGGGGCAGAGAGAGAGAGAGAGAGAGAGAGAGAGAGAGAATCCCAAGCAGGCTCCAAACTGTCAACACAGAGCCTGACGTGGGGCTCGAATTCATGAACTGTAAGATTACGACCTGAGCTGAAATCATGAGTTGGATGCTCAGCCGACTGAGCCACCCAGGTGCCCCAGAAGCTATTTGCTATTTAAACAAGTGTGATAGAGTATATAAAGAAAGATAAAGGTTCAACTGAAGGTTACGGACCTTCTTTTCTATTTCTTCTGGGAATTGTTGCAGGCCTCTCATTCATACTCTAGAGGGCAGCCAGAAAGAAGAAGTTACATTATCTCTGTTCTCTTGCACCCAAGTTGTCTGTCATCTCAGTAGTTTCAGGGGGTGAGTGCTGTGGTTTCTTCAGACTTGGAAACCAGCCTTTCAAAATGGCCCTGGCCTGGGAGTAGAATGGGGGAGTGGGGAGAAAATAAAGGACAATTTTCAGGGTGATTGAACGTCCCCAAGGTGGTGGATACATGACTCTTACCCATACAGAGTGAACTTAACTGTATGCAATTTTTTTTTTTGATCAACAAAGGTGTCGGGGGAGCGCAGGATGGTTGCAATGCGGACTGTGACCAGTGAATCGAACTGGATTACAAATGTTTGACAAAATGTCACTGAGGGGTGGGAATTAAAGGAGCAAGAGTTCTCATTACAAGGAGACCATGTGTTGTCTTTCTTTTCTTTTTATCGCATCTACACATGAGAAGATGGGTGTTAGCTGAACCTGCTACCTGCTCTGGTAATCATTTCACAACATGTAAATCAAACCGTTGCGTTGTCCGCCTTGAACTTGCACAATGGTGGACGTCGAGTGTTTCGCAACAAAACTGGAAAAGGAGCGACCAAAGCAACTTTGGAGAACGGTGTTTTAATTAGACACTCAAAGGTTACAAAAAGAACGATACATAATACTGTATTCTAGCTTGTAAAGGGTTTTTTGTTTTGTTTTGTTTTGTCTTTTTGTTTTTGTTTTTGTTTTTTGTTTTTTTTTGGTTTTTTATTTTTCTTCTCACAGGGCTCTAGGATAGTAATTCAGAAACTATTTCACGTGTCTTATAGCACTGAACTGATAAGTAAATAAAGTGTAGAGAACAGGAGCCAGTGACACCAGAGTAAGTAGCTACAAATGAACAAAGAGGGAGGGCAGAATTTGAACTCTGTGGTGCTGGATTCGAGTCACAGGTAACAGAATGAGCTCGTGTACGTAATTACGTCATATTCATTTTTGTGACAGATGAAAAAAACTATTTTTCTTTTTTTACTTGAGAGAGAGAGAGGACACAAGTGGGCAAGGGCAGAGAGAGAGAGAGAGAGAGAGAATCCCACAAGGGGCAGAGAGAGAGGAAAGAGAGAGGCAGGCAGGGCTTACCCTAAGCAGGGCTCGAACTCATGAACCACGAGATCATGACCTGAACCAAAGTCAGATGCTTAACCAACTGAGCCACCCGGGCGCCTCTGGACGTCTTCTCTGAGGGTGTTTCTTGGGTGAAGTTAACATTTACACGGATAGACTTTGAGTAGATGACCCTCCATAATGTGAGTAGACCTCAGCTGACTGGCAGAAGGTCTCAGTAGCACAAAGATTGACCTCCCCAAGCAAGAAGGAATTCTGTCCGCCAAGTACACAAATTACAACTCTTCCTGGATGTCCAGCCTGCTGGTCTGCAGACTTAAGAGTTGCCAAGCTTCCATAACAGTGTGAGCTAATCCTTTAAAATAAGTCAATACTCCCTCCCCTTCTTCATATATGTTATTTTTATCAACGATTTTGGTAATACAAACAGCATCTTCTGGGTTATTGAGAATATAAAGGCACACAACTAGAGGGTAGACAGAGAAAAGTTTTCTCCCCCACCCCTGGCCCCAAACTACCTAGTTGGCCATCCCTGGTGGCTCTTTACGTAGCCAGTTTCTTATCTTTTTAGAGCCTTACAGTAAATTCAAAAGTTTTAAGGTCATAGAAAACTGAAGGAGAGACTGAAAAATTGTCGCAGATCAGAAGAGACTAAAGAGACATGATGGCTAAATATAATGTAGGTTCTTGGATTGGATCCTAGAACAGCAAAAGGATATTAGTGGAAAAACTGGTGAAATCTGGAGTCTGGAGTTGCTAGTAGAATTGTACCAATGCTAATTTCTTAGTTTTAAAAAGGTATCGCAGTTATGAAAGATGCTAACATTAGGGAAAACTGGGTGAAGGGTATAAAAGAACTGTCTGTGCTTCTGTGACTTTTCTGAACAGTCTAAAATCATTCCAAAATAGAAATCTTAATAAAAGATAAATCATCCAGACTTGCGGTTACAGACCGAGACGGAATAGATGCGCTTCTTTCGATTCCCCCGAGTAAAGACAGAAACTCTGAATGTTATATAAAAAAACAAATATTAGATGATTTTAGAAGGTAGAGAAAAGGTAGCTTATCAGCTAGAAGCCTAGGGACCTGAATAATGATGCAGCAATGAGTTCTCTGGGTTTTATTTTCACCTCATGCATCCTGGACTATGTATTGGAGAGGCTGGAAACCCAGAAATGACAATAGGCACAAAAACCTTACGTTCTCATTTTTAAGAAGGCCTGGTGGTGCCTGGGTTGCGTCCAACTTTGGCTCAGGTCATGATCTCTTGGTTCGTGAGTTCAAGGCCTGCACCCGGCTCTCTGCCACTGACTGTGAATAGCCTACTTCAGATCTTCTCTCTCTGCTCTTCCAGGCTTGCATGTGTTCTCTCTCTCTCTCTCTCTCTCAAAAATAAACACTTAAAAAAAAAAAAAAAGCCTGCTGGGGGGCACCTGGGTCTCTCAGTCAGTTGAGTGGCTGACTTCAGCTCAGGTCATGATCTCGCAGTTCATGAGTTTGAGCCCGACATCAGGCTCGCTGCCGTCAGTACAGAGCCTGCTTCGGATCCTCTGTCCCCCTCTCTCTTCCCGACCCTCCCTCACTTTTGATCTCTCTCTTTCAAAAATAAATATTTTTTAAACATTAAAAAATTGCTTAATGCCTACTGGGTGATTTTCTTTTTCTTGCCTTACTAAAATGGCCCAAATCTTCACTACAATTATGGAATAAAAGTGGTGACAGTGGATATACTTGTCTTTTCTGTGATTTGGGAAAGCCATTCACTCTTTGATCATTGTGATGGTAGCTGTGGGTTTTTCATAGATGCCTTTTATAAGATTGAGGCATANTGTGTTGTTTTTTGTTTTTTTTTTACTTTGATTAATAATATATATTACATTAGTAGGTTTTTGGATGCTAAACTAACTTTGCATTCCTGGGCTAAATCTCACTTGGCCATGACGTACATACTCCTTTTTGAACGCTGTTGGACTCAGTTTGCTAATATTTTCTTTAAAATTTTTGCATCTGGGGCACCTGGGCGACTCAGTTGCTTAACCATCTGACTTCCTTTCGGGTGGAGTTTCGAGTTTCATGAGTTTGAGCCCCGCATTGGGCTCTGTACTGGTGGTGAGGATCTTACTTGGGACTCTCCCTCTCTCTGCCCTTTCCCCATTTGCGTGCTCTCTCTCAAAATAAATAAACTTTAAAATTTTTTTTAAAATTTTGCATCTGTATTCATGGGATATTGGTCTGTGATCTTCCTTTTTTGTGATATCTTTGTTTGGCTTTGGTATTAGGGTAAAGGGAAAAAAAAATTTTTTTTGAGAGAGTGAGAGAGAGGGAGGTAAAGAGTGAGAGCAGGGAAGGGATTCCACTTTTTTGCCTATTATGACTAATGCTACTATAAATACTTGTGTAGAAGTCTTTGTGTAGACATAGATTTTCATTTGAGTACCTTCCTAAGATTGGATTCTACCTCTTCTTGAGTTCATTCTGGTAATTTGTACCTGGGAAACCAAAGTTGTTTAATTTGTTGGCGTAAAGTTGTTTATAACATTCTCTTATGGTGTTTTTAATTTTTGTAAGGTCAATAGAATACCCTCTCTTTTATCCCTGATTTTGATCTAGTCTTCTCTCTTTTTTCTTAATCAATCTAAAGGTTTATCAATTTTGTTGATGTTTTAAAGAACCTATTTTTTAAAAT
>NW_027530632.1:1002600-1008176 GCF_008692635.1 Crocuta crocuta
GCAATTAGTGAATCTGGATAAAGAACTCTGTTCAAATCTTTCAACTTTTCTATAAGTTGAAACTAGTATCACAATACTATTACATAACATTAAAATAAAGTTACTAAAAATGAATCTTTCTCCCGCCTCAGATCCAGCTGCGTTGTGGCAGTGATATGAGGTGGGAAGGAGGTAGGTAGGGCAGGGGGGAGGCGAGCGGGACTCAAGGAAGACGAGTCTAAGGCAGCCCTCCAGCCTTCCCATGTGCCAACGCAGCACAAAAAGTCCCGGAAGTTGTTTGCATGGAGCCTCGAGCTGTGTGGATGGGCCCCCGAGAGCTGGCGACAGAGGTCTGGTGTCCATGACGAAGAACAAGTCCAAGGACAGGAGACAGGGCGCGAAATGAGGCAGACTGGCAGATGCTTACACTCGCAGAGACACTCCCCTCCCCGCAAGACCTGGTGCCACATAAACCCCATGCAGAACCCAGATGCCACACGGCAGAGGGGTTCAAACCTTGAAGGAACCGTCATTGTCTCTGTCAGTGAATGGGGGCCCTAAAGAGAAATTACAGGAAAAAAGCTATATTTCTTGTGCATGCCTTACCTGGCCTGAGAATTGCGTACCTGCTANGCTACCCCCACCCCCCCGCCTCACCACACACACACACAGTAATAGGAACGATTTTTTAAAAAACTGGAATAGCTGTATTAATAGCATGAAGAGTAGATTTCAGAGCAAGGAAAATTATCAGCAATGAAAAAGAACACTGCATAATGATAAAAGAGCAATTCTCCAATTAACCATCCTAAACATTTACGCACCTAAGCACAGAGCCCCAAAATGCACAGCACTGGTGCAAGTTGAGGTCAGTTGTCCATATTAGGTTTGAAAGAAGAGTGTGAAGATTTAGCAGGGTGTGGAGGTATTAACCAGCGCAACCAAATAAAACAACTAGAGGCATTAAAATAGGAAGGGAGGAGGTAAAACGATATCGTTGATGAGATATTGAAAAACTCTAGAGAGGGGCGCCTGGGTGGCTCAGTCGGGTAAGTGTCCGACTTCGGCTGGGGTCATGATCTCACAGTTAGGGAGTTCGAGCCCCACGACAGGCTCTGTGCTGAGAGCTCAGAGCCTGGAGCCTGCTTCGGATTCTGTGTCTCCCTCCCTCTCTGCCCCTCCCCACTCGCGCTCTGTCTCTCTCTCTCAAAAATAAACAAACATTAAAAAAAAAAAGAAAAACTCTAGAGAACCAATGCTAAAACTAATACAAATATTAAGTTTCACACGGTAACAATATAAAAACAACATACAGAAATCAATAGCCCTTATATGTCAAACAATATTGCTTCTACAATACAGTGGAAGAGAAAATTCCATTTGCAACAGCAACAACAAAGGAATGATAGCCAACAATCATAACATTTTAAAGGAAGACAGTTCTACATTCAAAAGCAGATGGAGTGACAGGGCTCCATTTATACTCTTGCCTTAAGTCAATACCTGGACAAAATATTGGGAGCGTTGGTTTTCAGGGGATCGGAGATCAGGCATCAACACAACGTTACCCACAGAGAAAAGGGAAATGAAAGAAGTGATCCCTGCAATTGCCCTGGCTTCTTGCGTAGAGTTTCCAGGCCATAGCCTGGAGAGAGGAACCCCAGAGCCCAGTGCTTTCCCTGAGTTGAAGCAACAGAGTTGAGAGTTCAAAGAGACCAAGATAACTAAAGGTTCAGAGTCACACAGTAGATAGAAAGGCCCAGAACAGAGGCACCCACGTCAGTCAGTTAAGCGGCAGACTCTTGATTTCTGCTCAGGTTGGGCACTGCGCTGACAATGCAGGGCCTGCTTGGGATTCTCTCTCCCTCTCTCTCTGCCCTTCCCCCCTCAAAATATATAAATAAACTTAAAACGAAAACTAAATGCAGAGAACACGTGCCTAGGATTCCCTTCACGTCTTTAGGAATCGGCATGGGTGTGAAGAAACTACTTGAGGACAGGAAGGGTAAGGGCAAGAGGGACCACCCACAGAGATTAGAGGGAGGAGTCTGTACACTTCTCCAAAGAGGACATCCAGAGGGCCAACAGACACATGAAACGATGCTCAGTGTCCCTCCTCATCAGGGAAATACAAATCAAGACCACACTGAGATACCACCTCACGCCGGTCAGAGTGGCTAAAATGAGCAAATCAGAGAACTCTAGATGCTGGCGAGGATGTGGAGAAACGGGCACCCTCCTCCACTGTTGGTGGGAATGTAAACCGGTGCAGCCCCTCTGGAAAACAGTGTGGAGATTCCTCAAAAAATTAACAACAGAACTTCTCTATGACCCAGCAGTAGCGCTGCTAGGAATTTACCCAAGGGATACAGAAGTGCTGATGCATAGGGGCACATGTACCCCAATGTTCATAGCAGCACTCTCANGGTGGATTAGGAGGAAGCTAACGGAGGACCGTGGGGGAGAAGAAGGGGAAATAGTGGGGGGAGGGAGGGAGGCAAACCATGAGAGACTCTTGAATGCTGAGAACAAACTGAGGGCTGATGGGGGTGGAGGGGAAGGGAAGGGGGGTGATGGACATGGAGGAGGGCACTTGTGGGGATGAGCACTGGGTGTTATATGGAAACCAACTTGACAATAAACTATTAAAAAAATAAAAATAAAAAGAGGGAAGAGTCTGTAGAACTAACTTTGTCAATAATAGTTCCTGTTCCCCCCAACTGGATGGGAAAAACCTCTCAAATCCCATGGCATCAGGTAACGTACTATGAATGTTTCTGCCATAGTAATAGGGGCACATTTAGAACTAACCTGAACACCACTCTAGTCTCACCTNAACTCTTCCTAAGTAATAGAACCGCATCCCGGAACAAGCCCAAGAATATTTATAGAGACAAAATAACATCCAGAATCCAATAAGATAAAATTCACACAGTCTGCCATTAAATACTTACCAGGCATGCAAGGAAACAGGAAAATATGACCCATAATGAAAAGAGAGACCAATCAAAATATACGTAGAGGTGATACAGGGAATGAGTAGACAGAGACATTCAAAGAGTTATTAAACTGTATTTCATATGTTCAGGCAGGGAGAGGAAGGCAGGAGACATGGAAGATAGCAACAAGACCCATTATCAGACTTCTAGATGAAAAAAATGATATTAGATGAGATTAAGAGCAAATGAGACACTGTGGCACTGAAGTTTAGTGAACTCAAAGACGGAGCAATAAAAACAACTGAATATGAAGCCCAGAAATAAAAAAACTTTAGGGGCGCCTGGGTGGCTCAGGTGCCTGGGCTAACCATCCAACTTTGGTTCAGGTCATGATCTCGTGGTTCATTGAGTTCAAGCCTCACATTGGGCTCGCTGCTGTCAGCTCAGGGCCCGCTTTAGATCCTCTGTTCCCCTGCTCTCCCTCTGCTCTTCACCCACTCGTGCTCACTCTCTCTCTCTCTCTCTCTCTCAAAAATTAATAAATGTTAAAAAAATTTTTTTTTAATTCAACAGATGATCATTGAGCTATGGGACAATTTCAAGCAGCCTAACACATTCATAATCGGAGGATTCAAAAACCAGTATTTGAAGAAATAATGGCCAAAATCTTCCAAATTTGATGAAAACTCTTAATTCCACATTTAGGATACTCAAAGAACACCAAGCCAAAGATACACAAAGAACATTATACCAAGATATTCATAATCAAATTGCTTACAACCAGGGAGAAACCAAAATCTTAAAAGCAGCCAGAGACAAAAATAGGTTATTAAACTACAATATATGTAAACTAGTATGATATCATGTGAAGGTAGACCATGATAAGTTAACGATATATAACACAGATCCTAAAGCAACTATTAAAAACAACAAAGGGGCACCGAGGTGGCTCAGGGGGTTGAGTATTGGACACATGATTTTGGCTCAGGTCATGATCCTCGGGGTTGTGGGACTGAGCCTCACGTTGGGCTCTGTGCTAAGCCTGGAGACTGTTTTTTTTTTTTTTAATGTTTTATTTATTTCTAGGAGAGAGAGAGAGAGAGACAGCGTGAGCAGGGGAGGGTCAGAGAGAGAGGGAGTCACAGACTGAAACACGTTCCGGGCTCTGAGCTGGCAGTCAGCACAGAGCCCGACGCGGGGCTCGAACCCACGAACCGTGAGATCATGACCTAAGCGAAAGTCGGATGCTTAACCGACTAAGCCTCCCAGGCGCCCCATCCTGGAGCCTGTTTAAGATTCTCTCTATCCCTCTGTCTCTGTCTCTCTCTCTCTCTAAAAACAAAACAAAACAAAACACACACAAACACAACAAAGAGCTATAACTAATAAGTCAAGAAAGGATAAAATAGAATCATAAAAAATATTCGGTCTAAAGACAGAAAAGGAGAACACAGATAGTACAAATGAAAAACACAGAGCAAGGTGGTAGATTAAACCCAAACCATACCGATAAGCATACTGAATAAAATGGTCTAGATGACCCTTGGTAAGCAGAAGACTAACTCTCTCCGCCCAAGATACCCCCACCCTAGACCCTTTGAGCATATCATCTTCCATGGCAAAAAGGACTTTGCAGAGGTGATTCAGGGACGGATTTGAGACAGGAATATTCAGAGTCCCTTGGAGGAAGGGGGGCGCGAGGCAAGAACTTCTAGAGGCTGGAAACAGCTTTCAGTGGTACGGCCAGCAAGAAAATGGGAACCTCGGTCCTACAACCATGAGGAACTGATTTTTGTCCACAACCCAAACGAGCAGGAAAAGGATTTTCCCCGAAAGCCTCCTGAAAGGAATGCAGTCGGCCTACACTTTGATTCAATCTGGGGAGACTCCTCCCAGACTCCTGACGTACAGAGCCCTAAGATAATAAATGTGTGTTGTTTTAAGCCACTACATTTGTCGTAATTTGTTACAGCAGCAATGGAGAAGTAATACCGACTCCAGCTTAAAGGACAGAGATGATCAGATTGATAAAGGGAAAAAAAAAGCAAGATTAAACAGTATGTTACTGAAACCGTATATAAAGGTTAATAGTTAAAGCATAAAAAATTTACAGCATTCTAACATTAATGGGAAAAAAAAAAAAAAGGCGCTGGTGCACCTAGGTGGCTCAGTTGGTTGAACTGCTGACTTCGGCTCAGGTCATGATCTCGTGGTTCGTAGGTTTGGGCCCCGCGTCAGGCTCTGTGCTGACAGCTCAGAGCCTGGAACCTGCTTCGGATTCTGTGTCTCCCTCTCTCTCTGCCCCTCCCCTGCTCATGCTCTATCTCTCTGTCTCTCAAAAATAAACAAACTTAAAAAAAAATTTTAAAAAGCACCCAAACCACGTATGAAAAAAGAAATCAAAGGGGAAATCAGAAAGTATTTGAAATGAATGAAGATGAAAATACATTCTATCCAAGTGTATAGAAGTCACCTTGTCCAGGAAAAGGTTAAGTCAGTAAATGCCGCACATTACCAAGAAAACCTCTTGGCTACTTCCTGAGAACTAAATACCGAGCTCTTGGGATGTTCTGTCTGTTAAGAGAACGTTCATATGTTGGAGGTCTTTGGCCATTCTGTACCCGTTTCTCCAGGGAGTTGATGCTGCTACTGTGATTT
>NW_027530632.1:1008217-1008864 GCF_008692635.1 Crocuta crocuta
GCTGAGGTTGGCCGGGCAGGTGCTGACTCCCCCCAAAATCCTTCAACACTTCGCTTGTCACATACTGTTGCCGAAAGAATGAAGCATGTCTCGTGAAACTCCACTGGGAGGGGGCATCTGGAAGCTACGTATACTAAAGAAATTGATTGTGTAGCTAACAACTTTCCCACAAAGAAAACCCAGCCTGGTTTCCAGCCATACTTCTCCTCATGTGCCTTTTCCCTTTGCTGACTTTAACCTGTATCTTCCACTGTAATAAACTGTAACCATGCGTACAACAGCATCGAAGCCCTGTGACCCTTGATAGTGAATCAGGAAGCCTGAGGCTGGTCTTGGGGTGGGCGTGGGGGACCCTTGCACACACAGCTAAAGCACCCACTGGATGGAAATTTATAGGACTAAATGCCTATTCTAGAAGATGTCTCAAATCAATGACCTCGGCTTCCATCTAAAGAAACTAGAATGATGGGGCGCCTGGGTGGCTCAGTCAGTTAAGCGTCCGACGTCGGCTCAGGTCATGATCCCACGGCTCGTGGGTTCGAGCCCTGCGTCGGGCTCTGTGCTGACAGCTCAGAGCCTGGAGCCTGTCTTCGGATTCTGTGTCTCCCTCTCTCTCTGACCCTCCCCTGCTTACGCTGTCTCTCTCT
>NW_027530632.1:1008998-1009458 GCF_008692635.1 Crocuta crocuta
AAACTAGAATGAAAGCAGCTGAAGAAACCCGAAGGAACCAGAAGGAAAGAACATAATAAAGATGAGAGAGAAAAATCAATGCCGAAACCCAGAAATACAATAGGGAAAATCAATGAAATCACAGGTTGGTTATTTGAGAAGATCAAAAAAAATTTAGCCAGAGCAATAGGGGTGGGGGAGACACAATGGAGTAATATCAGGAAGAACACAGAACTAGAGATTTCACAAATGTTAAAAGGATAAATGACTCAAAAGACACAAACTACCAAAGCTCACTGCACACAAAAATAATCTGAGCAACCTATATATATTAAAGAAATTGATTGGGTAGCTAACAACTTTCCCACAAAGAAAACTTCCAGGCCCACATGGCCCTATGGATGAATTCCATCACCCATTTTTTAGGAAGACATCATACCAATTCTACCCAAACCCTTCACTCTTCGAAAACACTCAAGAG
>NW_027530632.1:1009644-1012721 GCF_008692635.1 Crocuta crocuta
GAAAACTGAAGAGAGAGAATCCTTCCCAACTCCTTCTCTGAGGTCAGTATTACTCGGATAATAAAACCAGCCAAGACCAGTACCAGAAAGTGAAGGTACTGGCCAATATTCCTCACGGACACAGATGCAACAGTTCTCGGCAAACTTTTGGCCACAACATACAATCCAGCAATGCCTAAAATAGTAAAACCTCATGAACAAGTGGGCTTTATCTCAGGAGGGTTAAGATTCAACATATACTCCTGATTAGAATAACTTCAGCAAACTAGCCATAGCGGGGGATAGGAGCATCCACAGCCTGAGAGAGGGCATCTATGAAAAGCTTTCAGTTAACACCATACCTACTTTCTCCAAAAGCCAGGAACAGGCATCTGCTCTGACCACTTCAATTCCACATTGTACTGGAGGTTCAAGCCAGTGCAAAAAGGGAAGAAAAAAAAAGGCACCCATGTTGGGAAGGAGGCAGTAAAACTGTCTTTATTCACAGATAACATATATTATTTATGCAGAAAATCCTAAGGAATCTACACACAAAATTAGAAATTAAATTTTTAAAAATATACAATTCACAGTAGCATCAAACATATCAAGTACTGAGGGATACGAAGGCCTATTTACCAGAAACTACAAAACAGAGAGGGAAAATACAGATCTGAATCAATGGCGAAATACGCCTTTTTCAACAGGTCAGAAAGCTCAATACTGTTAGGATGTCAACTCTCCACAAATTGATCTACAGATTCAACGTACTCTCATTCTGAATTCCAACAGGGTTTTCTGGGAGGAAATGGCACGCTAATTCTAAAATCAATCTAGAAATGCAAAAGATCTAGGCCAGCCAAATCGATTTGGAGAAAGGATAACCAAACTGGAAAATGACTTCATAGAACACAAAGTTGAGATGCTCTACAGACCTAAATGTAAAACTATAAGGCCCCTAGTAGAAAACATGGGAGAGCGTCTTTGAGACCCAGGTTAGGCAAAGATTTCCCAGACAGTACACAGAAAACACTAAACATACAAAAATCGATAAACGAGGCTCTATCAAAATTAAGACTGTCTGCTCATCAAGACACCATTAAGAAAATGAAAAGGCAAATCACAGGTTGGGAAAAATATTTGTAATGTGAATATCTGACAAAACAGCTTATCAGCAGATCATACAAGCAATCCTCTACGAATCAATAACCCAAAGACAACCCAATTTAAAACGAGCAAAATTTTATCTCCTCATAAAAGCGATACAGATGGTCAATATACACATGCAGAGACAGTCAACATTAGTCATCACAGAGAGGCAAATTATAACTGCAGTCAGATATTACATATTGACTACAACAGCTAAACTTTTGAAAACTAACCACAGTAAATACCTCAGCCTGCGGAGTAACCAAAACTCTCACGTATTGCTGGAGGAAACATAAACTGGTACATCCACTTTGGAAAAACGTCTCTCAATTTCTTATAGTTAAATATAGACCTACCTTCTCCTTCTGATCCAGCCATACTTATTCTTAGTAGCAAAAACTGGAAAGAACCCAAATGTCCATCAGCAGGAGAATGGATAAATGTATTGTGTTACATTCATACAATAAAGTATTTCTCAACAATAAAAAAAGGAACTACTGATACACTCATCAACATAGATGAATTTCAAAGACGTTATGTTCAGAGAAAGAAGTCAAATAAAAAAATACATCCTGCACACTTCTATTTTTATGAAGTTTAAAAACAGTAAAATTAATCTATGGGGATAGAAATCAGAAAAGTGGTTGCCTGAGGTCCAGGGCAGCGAGGGACGAAGAGGACGGAATGGAAAAAGGCACAAGAGAACTTTCTAGGGTAATGACAATGCATCGTTCTTGACTGGGGTATAATGGACACATTTGCCAAAACTCACCAAAGTGTACACTTAAGATCTGTTCAGCTTACTGTATGTAATAACCGTATCTTAAAAAAAAAAAAAAAGATCAGGTTTTAAAAATAGGCAAATCGTCCTTAAATATACGGAAAATCGCCCAACCTCAGTCATTAAACGCAAATTAACTCTGCCAAGTTTCCATTTTCACCTAGTATATTTGCAAAACTTCCAGAAGCTCTACAATATCGTCTTGTTCATGCATTGCTAGGCTGAGTGCAACATCAAGCAAAACTATATGCACTTAACTTGTGGCTCGGTAATCTACCATTTTACTCTGAAGACAGATACCTCCACAAATACAAAACAACATACGCATAAAGTCACGGAGTCCGTATTCGAAATAGCAAAAGACTGGAAACACTCCCCAAGCATCCCATCGTGGGGAGATGCTACATACAAACAACGGAGCACCATGGATTGATCATGATTTTTAGGATATATTCAGTGGAAAAAAAGTCAAGGTGCCAAAATATGTACGCATCCTGCTACATTTTGTGGATAAAAGAAGGGACGTAAGACTCTACATACCAATTTATCGACTTTTGGAAAAAGAAACACCGAAGATAGGGGCTAACGAATTAAACATGGCTACCGATAGGTGGTGAGTGGAGTCAATTTGAAGGTGCTTAAAGGGATGTAAATGTTATATGGTTTGAACATAAAGTTAAGTCAAAATAAAGGGAGGGATGGATGGAGGGGGCTAGATGGAGCCTGAAGCAAGCCTAAAAACTTCAGAGGGCTAGCATCGCACTTCGTGTTCACTAGCAGATTACCCACTGTTCACACACAGCTCCTTGGGTTCTTGGGTTTTTACCTGTGAAACTTTTGAGGAGACTGATCTGGAGGAACAGATAGAGTCTTACAGAAGAATTCTGGGGCACCTGGGTGGCTCAGTTGGTTAAGCGTCCAACTTCGGCTCAGGTCATGATCTCACGCTTTGTGGGTTCAAGTCCCGTGTTGGGTTCTGTGCTGACAGCTAGCTCAGAGCTTGGAGCCTGCTTCAGATTCTGTCTCCCTCTCTCTCTCTGACCTTCCCCTGCTCGTGCTGTGTGTCTCTCTCTCTCTCTCTCAGAAATAAATTTTTAAAAAAAGAAGAATTCTAATGCATAGACTACAAGCCCCGTCGGATTTAGAATGATTTATGGAAGAGTAATTT
>NW_027530632.1:1012825-1014180 GCF_008692635.1 Crocuta crocuta
AAATTTTTGATGGATCAGAATTGCAGATTTTTTGAACTCCCCCCACCCTTTTTCAGTACCTTAACCCAGAAAATCTTGTTGATCATAGATTTGAGTACTGACTTCCATTTATTAGACATAGAATCCTTTCCATGTGCACACATCTCCAAACTTGCATCCGAATACATTTAATGAAAGATAATGACATTTAAATCACATATATCAAGTTTTCTAAAGATAACATTCCCATCTACTTTCACTCTGCCAAATGTATCATTCTACACAAAGTGGCGAGCTACAGGATGCTTAGCTACAATTAACTACATAAGCCTACAAAATCCGTGTGTTTGCTTTCTCCGTCTTTCTCGCCCCTTACATTCAACAGGTGTTTTATCTGAGCATTTGGGGAAGCAGGTGTGGTTCCGATTATTACTTTGTGTTAATCCTACCTTTAATCTAATTGAGGTCATCATATACTCACACACATGAATACAATGTAAATACCTGAGGACAGTCCTTACGTTCATCAGGAATCTTTCTGTTGTTCAAATCAAGACATGTATAATCACTTGGGAGCAAACCACATGGCACTGAATGGTTTTACAATCCGGAGAAAAGGGACTCTACTTTTTTCTTCCCCAAGTTGGCACACTTAAAAATCATGTTTTGGATATGTTAAATCAGATTCCCACTTTAAAACAGACTGGTAAATGGTAGTCAGACTGAGTTTAGGAGAAAAAAAATGCCCAATCGTTATACCGAAAATATTCTATTTATACATTTTCTTGTCACACAGTCTCGTGAAGTGCCATTATTTGACTTTAGGACTGGAACGACTCAGTAGACACCACTAAGACGTGACAGGACCTTCCCTTTCCTCTATCATTTCCACTTCCTCAAATCCATTGCTTGGATCTTCTCCCTGATAATTCGTCATCCTTTGCAACCACCATGGCAGCATAAGTCCACACTTCCTTTCCATTCTGAGAGTGAAAAAATGTAGGAGTGTGACGCTGGGAAACTACTCCCAAACGCTTCTTCTGAAGACCAACTCAAACACAAGGCCATACATCCCAGCTTGCCAGGGGAGCCCGATTTATGGCTGCTGCCCTGTCCCCATAAATTGGTAATTGTGCCCCTTTTTGATCTCACAAGCATTCTGGTCTGGACTACAAATGGTCGGCCCAATTACAGGTTATCAGATTTAAAGACATCTTTCTCTTGCTAAATATTCAAAATGAAAAGTTTCGTTCAAGCAGGACTACAGAGTAAGCGTTCCAGGATTCCTATTTCTCTGCAGTGGGAGGCAGAATAAATGGTGCGCACTTCTCTGGAGTCCGATCACTACCACGGTTGGAACCTCGGGGGAAGTTATA
>NW_027530632.1:1014279-1016767 GCF_008692635.1 Crocuta crocuta
TGTCGGCACGGAGCCTGCCTGGGATTCTCTTTCTCCTTCTCTCTGCCCCTCCCTCGCTCACACGGTCTCAAAATAAACATAAAAAAGATTTAAAAAAAAAATACCATCCTTATTTCCCTGTTCAACTAAGAAAAGGATGTCTTCCTTTCAAAAACCAAACACCACATGGATCACTTCACAGTATATATACATACAAAACTGTTACTATGCAAAGCACTCCAGGACAATGGTACAAAATATTTTAAATTGGTGATCTGCTGGTTCACCAAAGACCAATAGAATCTCAAACCTAGGGTTCCTGGAAAGACCAAACTGACAACTCCATCAACCTCCAAATGCAGTCCCCTTTTCCATCCACGGCAATTGGGTCTTGCTCCACTGAAGGCGCTCAGGCAAACGTCACCATCTTGTGCCGACCCGAAGAAATCCCTTTCATTGTCGTCTTTGCAGGATGGTGTGGTTAATTTTCAAAAGCGCCAGTCTGTCTACCACCACCCGGGCTGGTTTGGCTTTCTTCTCCTTTGCAATCTCCTGTTCTCTTACATGCTGACATTCCATAGCAGGTATCTGGTCTACCTCTCCTCACCGGTTCCTGGGCAATCTTGTCCTCTCTTCTGGTTCTAAGCACGTCCTCAATGAACAGCAGATACACGGTTCCAGTCCAGGCCTCTCCTAATTCCAACTACTTAGATGCCCTACAAGTAGTTCATTGTCTTCTGCCTTTAGAACCACCCGTTGGTGNCAATCCGTGTTCTTACCTCCCACCTCACAACAGCCAAAGTTCAAATCCAAATCATCTCTTCCTTGAATTTCTCTGCTTTGGAGATCTCCCTCCGGCAGCAATGTACAGGATGGAGGGAGTGTGTTAAATAAAGCAGGTTAGGAAGACTACAGCAAATTCAGCACTGTTCTTTTAAATCCCATGGACGGTTCCATATTAACTACAGGGTAAAACGTAAACACCTCTCTCGGCGGAGGCAGCTTTCCAACATCTGGGAGCTTTCCTACCCTTTCCAGTTGTCTGTTAGCACGCCTCCCGCTCCTTAGCCCGAAGCCTCTTGGCTCGGGAGGGTGTGAGGATGTAAACGCCACTGAAATGCAGGCCCCAGTATCACCCGCCCTTCTGGTCACCTCTTCTAGGCTTTGCCTGATAGATCACGTGAGTCTCCCATATAGATGGGTGTGTGAAGGGCAGAGGGCGGGGATCACATCTGAGAATCGCGTTTTAGGAGATGCTAAAATTAATACTAAATGAAAATACACACAATAAAGATTTAATGACCAGGTTCTGAGAAGCAGACACACTTAAGTTAAATTCACAGTACTGTGTGATCTTAAACTTCAGTTGAAAATGTGAAGGTCTGTTCATTTACTACTTTTAAAACCTGAGGTTTTATTTCAAAACGAAGAAGCCAATTTTGGGGTGTGTTTTTTGATTTAACATATAAATCGGCAAAGCAAGTCGAACTGCTCTACTGATGGGGTGGGATTTCCTATAGAACTGGTGATGATGAGAGAATATGATTCAGTTCCCACCACCTGGGTCAACGTCTGCTTTTTTTACACCATTTGTAACTAGCTTCTTTCTCTAAACAATGTGTGTGCGTTATGATACAAACTTGTTTCGTTATTAAGGCATCTGGATAAAGTGTGCTTTCAATGGGATTTACCTATACATAGAGTAGTAACAGGAAAAAAAATTCTACTTCTTCTGAGATCTGAAAAATCTCAAAAGGATATTCAGCCAATGAAAAGCAAGCAGTCTACACAAGACTTTATATACTTCAGAGTTGCTCATACATTCTGTTTCTCTCTCCTATGCTCTACCCATTCAAAGACTAAGGATAAAGCTGAACGAGTGTTCCTTTTGACACAGAACTTCCGAGTGTGTACGGGTGAAACAACAGTAAGTTACTCTTACACGTCAGACGACCTATATTCATCTCGGCAATAAAGTATCTTGATAAAAACCAGAGAAAATAAGACACCGCGCCAGCAAGATAAACTAGAGCCGTTGGAAGTAGCATTTGGGCATAGCTTCAGTTCTTACCACCTCTGCTTCCGGACAGTGGCTTGCAACTTTTATTTACAGAAATGTTTGCCTTGAGTTACTTCAAAAATATTAGCGGTTATACATCCTAAGCAGCACTTAGGCAAGCACTCTTGCTCCTCAACTAAAATAGATTTGTAATTACTTCCTTCTGGAATTATAAATAAGAGATGATTGCTGCTGGTAGATATTCAGTATTTACTAAATTTACTAATAAAATATCTCCATGCTTCCAAGCCTTTGAATTGTTTCCAGGAGGACAACGTACTCCAAAACTCTCTGAACAAGAATACCTGCTTAATGCAATCAGCACGGCATTTGCCCGGACAGGATTATGAATTCTCTTTAGTCATAAATAGAACTTCATTTACAGCACTCCCTATGCTTTCTCACTAAAGCCTCCTGGAAAAATCTGATAAAATAAGAGTATGTGTTAAA
>NW_027530632.1:1016878-1021535 GCF_008692635.1 Crocuta crocuta
ATGTTGCAAATGCAAGGTCCCATTACGATAGAACGGGATACTGTTATCGCGAATTAGAAGTGCCCGCCTGATGGTAACCCAGCTTGCTATGTTTTTACCAGTGATGTGGTGTCACAGACTCTCTCCTGGTCCCAGTCACGTCATGCAAGCAGGAAAGCAGGAAATTTCAAAACTGCCTACCATTACAAAATAAGTCTCTTAATTTATTTGCATTCTAAAATAGAGCCCTTATCTGAATCTTTTTTTCCATATAAAACTCTACTTGGTGATGTACAAGATATGCCAAGCCCAAGTGACATTCCCTGTAAAATCTGACGTTCAAGCACTATTTGTCGTCTACTATTACGCTGTGTTTCGGCTGCAAGTGTTTATTGGTCTGGCACTGCAGTAATTTGCAACTTAACAATAAACCAGTCTGACATTTCAGGTCTTGAAGATACATACCATATATATTTCTTTAAAAATAATCATACTTTTGTAAACAAAACTTTACNTTCTGAAGGGGAAAAGATAGATGAAAACCAATTCATCAGCCCAGAAATAGAGAAATATAAAAGAGGTGGTTTTCAAGTCAGTAGTCTGTATGATTCTGCCAGTTTCGTCAGATATATACAAAACATGGAATTTATTATTTTCTCTGAAGTACAGCTGATCAGCTTCGGGAGAGTCCTGGAGTCGGAGCGGTGCTCTCCCCTGTCCAGTTGGGTGACACTCCGCACTGGGAAGGTTGCATAGACACAGTTTTCAGCCAGCAGCCTTATGAGATAGCTACAAAAACCAGTGGTGCAGAACTGAGTTACTTCCTGAACAGCAGAAAAGGTCTCATTTAATGTCCATGAAACAATATCAAGATGAGGAGGATGGTAATGGAGGAGCCTGAAAATAAACGGCATGTTACTTTGGTATACACACGGCGTTCCCTAGCCCAAGGCTGTGACATCTGCCTCTGAAGGGAGGGGAAGTAACGATTCCCCGGAGAGCTTAAGGGCCTGCCAACACCATGTCAAAGAATAACAACCTCCCTTACCGGCTCCCACCTGGGCAACTGTCCTAAGGGTCTGAGATCATTTCTCTACTTGGTGCAACCACACTTTTCTGTACTTCGCCAATTAGTCAACGCCTCTTAGGAGGCGGACCTGTTTTTAGACTGCTTCCAAAAAAAAAAAAAAAAGCTTGTGGGAAATGATTTCACAAATCAATTATAATTTCATCAGTGACTCGCCTCAGAACCTATCTCAACGAGATAATATATTTTGCTTAACTTAATTCCAGGTCATTTTCTTCTTCTTCAAGCAGTCTTGAAGACCATTTGAGTGAAAACAGGAGCTACATTTCAGTAATTCAGTTTCTGATCACATACGTAAGAGAAAAGTACTGGAGGAAGTCAACAATTCATAAATTATATCTGTGTTTCTATTCATGAAACCATTGATGTGCTAGAGTAAAAAGCTTCCCCCTAAGCATCTGCTCTTTAAAATTAACAACTGTGTAAAATCTGTAAGTGTACTTGAATTTCATAAGGTTATGTAACGTACCAGGAAGTTAAGCTCCATCAGATATTCCCATGAGGTTAATAATATTTCTGGTAACGACAAAACTTTAAATAAATATAATTAGCTCTAAAAGCCAAAGTCTATTTATTTAAGACCACACTTACGGTTCCATTTTGTGGACACTAATCACCTATGTACACATTTTATCAACTGAAATCAAATGACATAAAGGAGAAGACAGTGTTCCGAAAGCACAGGAAGATTTTTAAATGTCATTACTGTGACATTATTTAGCCTTGGACTCACCCAGGAAGAATAGGGAAAACGAAATACGCCAAGTTCGTAGGAATAAACACTTGGAAGGGAAGGAGGGGGACGACAGGACTACTTCCTCATGCGATATCTAACAGGCAAAAGGGAAATTTAAATAGTTCATTACCTCCCACGCGTCAGGTCGCAGAGCGCACATTGCTGCTTCCCTATCCAGCTAAGTACGTACTCACATGTTCATTTCACTTACTAATGTAAACTGGTCATAGACTTGCATCAGGTCCTCCATTTTATACTGTTCTAGCACCACAAAATTTTCCAGGTTTCCGCTTGTTTTGCGTGCACAGTCTTGGCAATGCACTATGTAGGTCTTTCGAGAATTGCTCTCATTAGTGACAAAAAGCAGATCAAAAACTTCCACCTATTTTATGCAAGAGAAAAAGCATTCAAAGGAGATCTTGGTACTTATTTATTGTACTGTTTGATAGAATTATAGAATTGTACTGTTTTGCTATAATTATAGAATTCTACTTCACATGGAACTGTGGACAGTGATCTCTGGTTAAGAGTAGGTACCAAGGGGCGCCTGGGTGGCTCAGTCGGTTAAGCGTCTGACTTCGGCTCAGGTCACGATCTCACGGTTTGACAGCTCAGAGCCTGGAGCCCGCTTCGGATTCTGTGTCTCCCTCTCTCTCTGCCCCTCCCCTGCTCGCTCGCTCCCCTCCTCTCTCAAAAATAAATAAAACATTAGGAAAAATTAAAAAGAAAAAAACTGAGTAGTAACTAAGACAAACAAAGCTATGTCTGAGAATCTTTAATAGACCCGGGTTTATTCGGCACCAAACCCGAAGACACGGGCAGTAATGCATATTAAGGGAGTGACCTAAGGGAATGACACACTCATTACAACCACTGGCAAAAGCCTAATTTAAAAGCTGATCAAGGTCAGCCTATTTTTGTTTTAAATCCAAAACAGTGGCACACAACCAGAAGAGAGTGGTTGTTACTTTCCATTTACTTGTCTGTACTCATCACAGACATGTGATCTGTGTGGTCCTTCTCCCACAGACATGAGCTCCTCAGACGAAGACTACGCTTTACTCACTTTTGTGCCTCTAGAACACACCACAGTGCTTAGACAAACCTCAGAACCTAATTGTTGAATCAATATAATCTGATTATCTTATAGATGAGGAAACTGAAGAGTAAGTGATGGGAAGTGTTCAGCTATAAGCCTCATGTGAGGGAAAAGGAGTACAAGCAAAACGCGTACTCATGAGTATGACGTGGTTTTAGAAATAGTACTTCTGCCGTTTACAGAAAGACGGATGAACTGCTTGCTAAGGTTCTGGGCGGATAAGAAAGAAAACTTAGGGTTCTATAGAAGTCATCCTCAAATTCTGAAAAGCTTAGATACTCATTTTTTTTTTGAGGTATAACACACCTAACTAGAACCTATCTAATCTCCCAAAGACTACCCTTTTTCTCCCCCCCCAAAGAGAGAGAGCACACGTGAGCGAGTGGGAGAGAAGCAGAGGGAGAGGAAGACAGAGACTCTTAAGCAGGCTCCACGCCCAGCACAGAGTCTGATGTGGGGCTCGAACTCATGACTGTGAGATCATGACCTGATCCGAAGTCAAGAGTTGGATACTTCACTGAGCCACCCAGGCACCCATGATCTCCCAAAGATTTAACTTTAGCCAGGTTATACATTAGAATAGCCGATGGATTCAATCATTTCAAATAAATGTCAGTGTCAGAATACAGAATTTCAAGGTCTGAAATGGATCATTAATATCCTTGGCTTTGGCATACCCTCGAATTTATTCAATGACACAATACTTTCATGACCTCATGTCTTCTTTGAACAGTGTGTTAATTAAAATCTCAATATTCACCATTTTACCATTACTATCAGTAAACAACTAGAAAATTTGTGAGCATTCTTCAACCTGTCCCTCACTCCTGCCATTTAAGGAGTTGTCTTGTGTATTTGACCCTCTAAATATTTTTCAATTCCTCCCCTTCTTTAATATTCAACCTTAGGATAACAACTCTTAATTAAGACCACTGTAATCGAGCTTCCTATCTCCATTCTCTCCAATCACATGTCTCTTTGAAACCCACACCCAACGTTGCTGTCTGCTCAAAACCTTATGACGGCCTCAGTGAGCCCAGAATAAATGATCAAATTCCTTAAAATCATTCAAGACACGCAGCAAAGCTTCCTACCACCTAGACTTGTGAGCAGCGTCTGCACTGCCTGTGTGTCAGCCGCAATGGACGACGTGGCCCTTTTCTGAATAAGCCGTTCCATTTCCCAAGCTGTGCCTCAGGGTACCATTCACTCTACCTCTACTTCTTGTCACTTTGTAGCCCAGTGAAGCCATACTCACTCATCCCTGAAGGACAGACTCACACTTTAATACCTTTGTGAACTCTCACACCAACACCAGAAGGGAGAATCAGGTCATTCTCCCCCTCAGTGTTATCATCCTAAGTCAGTAAGACCAAGCTTCCATTCACCGTAGTCTCACGTACAATTAGTTGTTTATAACTGGTCTTCTCCGAGTAGAATGTAAGCACCTTCAGAACAGGTACTACATTAGCACTAGTTTCTGCTTCTCTTGCAGGCCTTGGCCACAGGAAGACTGCCCAGCGTCCTATGAATTACACTACAGGACCACGGATCCGCCTGGAGGTATACCAAGCCACATCCACTTTACTGTCTTCTGCCTCCATCTGGATTATCCCCAGTGTAAAATCTCAAGACTAAACTTCTTCATGATTATCAGCTGTTAAAATATCTGTCAGAGGACTCTGCAGATTACTTTTAGAATTCATTGCTACTGAAACAGTATGTCATGAGATTAAATTTTAATATGATAGCTATG
>NW_027530632.1:1021544-1021707 GCF_008692635.1 Crocuta crocuta
ATGATAGCTACGTAACAAGAAAAGAACAAGCCTGAACATAGTATCAACTTCAGGAAGCTGCAGGACAGAAGAGTATAAATACAATAAATACATCTTAAATAAAAGTCACTGAAGAGAAACCAAAAGTAGGGAGGGAAGAGGCTTTATAAAATAACAGGACTGA
>NW_027530632.1:1021757-1024054 GCF_008692635.1 Crocuta crocuta
CCGGCTCTTCTTTTGCGCGCCCGTGCCATATAATCTCCGTTCCCGCAGCGGTGAGGGCTTCTCTCAATGTCTGACACTGCTTCAGAGTTCTCAGAAGACAATACCTATTGTGGGGGAAAAAGGATTTGTGACCAGCAACAGAACACTGGATAGTTCTAGCATTAAGAGATATACTACCGGAAGTACAGAAATGCCAAGAGACCTGGCTCTAATATCTAAGACTTTATCATTTTCTTGTGTCAATGTCTCAGATATTCTCTTATTTAAAAAAATAAGGCCAATGCTCAACAAGTCTGATGATGATAGTATTAGGTCATTTAAAGATGAAAAATGGATATCGGACTATCAAAATATAGTGACCTTAATATAAAAACCCTGACTCCTTGCTTGAACAGAAGTTGCTAATTTTGGCTCTCATTTGGGCAAGTCAATTAACCTCTTTGGGAGTCAATGTCCTCACCCTTGACCTGAGGGGTCTAAATTCCAGATATGAACTGCTCAGATTCTATTCAGGCAGGAAGGCACGTTATTTCTATCAGTACTACCTGGGACACTCCTAAACAGCATCGTCTGTACAGCTGCTTCTAAAACTTCTGGGTCTATACATAGAAAACCATTTACGGATTTAGTCACTACACGACACAAAATTGGTTTGTCTACAGTGCTAAAGAAAAAAAGACATTACTTGATTTTAACTTGAGGATAACATAGTGGAATCTTCCATGTATACTACCACAAGTGAACTTCTGTTGTACTTTATACCTTTTCTAAACTCATGATACTAACAATACAGTGATTTCTCGATCTGTGCTGATTTCCCTACGGTTTGCTGTCATTACTTGCAATTGTCTGCTAAGTTCTCCTACTCTCCTATGAAATAGAGGCGCAGGTTCTCCATTTGAAAGAGGTTGGACTAGAAGATCTCTAGGGAACTTTTCAGCTCTACAATTCAGAGATCATGAAAATGCCCTAAAGAAAAGGAAATGGGTTTAGCAACTGGGTATTGTTTGAAAGCAAAGTTCTTGCCTGTTTTATTCACTGTCTAGGACAGTGCCTGGCATATAGGAGGTGCTCAATAAATATCTCATTACTTAAGTGAAATTTAAAGTATGATAACAGCATATTTAATTTCTTTTAATTTCTATTTCCTTGCTATTTCCTAAGTTACAAGGTTAAAGCACTGTTATTTTATCAGAACCCATGTAAATTTAAACCAAGGTAAAAACGATGACTGAAAATACATGTAAACTTGTTAATTTTTAACAAATATAAAACAACAGCAACTTTACAGTTGTAAGGCAGACACTTTCAGTCTCATATTCAAAGAATTTCACTCTTAGTTTGGCTCCGGCAATTGTTGTGCTTAAATTATTTAGAAACCAAATAATGCTTCAGATTATGGGTGCAGGTCAAAGGTGGGACAGCTGTGCGTGGAAGGCGCGGGAAAGATGTGTCAGGGGAGGGAGCAGGTGAAAAGTCCCATCACGGCAAAAAAGAAAGGGAATATAATTGTAGACTCTTGCACGGTGCCTGCTCTTCCCTTTTTACCCCTTCCGTGTCACATACAATTCACCTCTGATGCCCCTGAGCTTACTGAGCAAGTTTTCCAAGGAGGGCTTCAGAGTAAGGTCTCTTTCACAGGAAGGAAAATAACACCTGAAACTTTGCAGACACCTTTAGAAGATTTGCAGACTCCACTATGCTCTTGTGTGAGAAAACAAACAAAAGTAGTAATACAGTAAAGTACATAAATAATAAAAAAGAAGAAACAGGAGGCACGGGATAGGTACTTCAGACGCGTTATACCATGTAGGCCTTTTAAACAATCCCATGCAAGAGGCACTATCACCTCCATCTTACGAACGAGCAAACTAGGGCTCAGAGAAGCTGGATTTGTCTAATGTCATAAAGCTAATTTTTAAATAGTTGGGCTAGGGGGTTGTAAAAACAAATTCTCAAGCCTCTGCTCACGACCTCACACCGTACTCTCTTCTTTCTGGTCTCTTTCCCTTTTTACCTGCCTGCACCACAACACCCGCCCCTAGCCCCCCATCTCGCCCCACTTCTCTTTTGAAGAGGATTCTTAAAAGCTCAGTTAACACAGTTAGCTTTTGTTTTTTCAAACACACAGCCCTGGTTGTGTGCAGTACTACTCCGTTCTACTCAGCAAATGAACTTTTATCTCCAATGCTATGGACCACTTTGGTAGATTGTAGTTTATAATTTATGGCTCATTGGGTAGTTCCATCCAGAAAAAGGCAATTAGTATATATTTTCTCCTGCAAACAAAGAAGGCT
>NW_027530632.1:1024147-1027264 GCF_008692635.1 Crocuta crocuta
GTTCTGGCAATGAATCACCAAATTGTGGTTTCCTGCCTTGCCCTTCCTTGGGTTTCTTCCTTAAAAGTTTTTGTTTCTTCTCATTTTCAAAAGGTAGCAGTTTAAACAGAAGGAGAATTGAGAGAAACAGAGACTCCTGTGGAGTTGACAGCAATGAGCAGGTCCTAGAGAAAGGATGTCATTCAACTGAAGGGTAGGGACAAATAAATAGAGAATAAAAACGTTTGGGGAAAGGCTTCCTAGGGAAGATCAAAATCTAATATTTAAGACTTGAGTGAACAGTCACCTGGCCCTGCTTTGGTTACTCACAGACTCTGATTTTATATGCAGACAACATGTGAGTGAATTGAAGAGCTAAAAAATAAGATTCAAACAAAATCACTGTTGGTTCTTCTTCTTTTCCATTTTGATGAGTTTTAATAAATTTATCTTACAGCAATTAAGAACGCAACTTGTTAAAAGCAAAATAATAAATCACCAGCAAGGAGTATAAAAACGTACAAGAGAGAAGATGCTGTTTTTAACAGATGTGTTTCAGGAAGAGGGTCAGAAATGATTTCAGGAGCTAGAGAAGTGGGGAATTCTTTGACTTTTAAGGATCAATCTGGTGTCGGGACCCTCACTCTGTTTTTAGCTGTCTGGATGAAAGACTACACCAAAAGGCAGGGAGTATTAAAGACAGCTCTAGCCTGGAAGAAAACCACAAGGAAGAGGCTGAGTGAGGGCTTGGTGTATTTGAGGTTACAGAGTAGAATCTAATCCACCGCAAGAGCCATCTACAAAAATGGACCCACAAGAGGGATGGACTTTTAGAGAACAACTTTCCAAAGGGCATAGAAGTACAAATATACTTGAAATGGCAGAAGAGGGAAACTCAAGACAAATATAAGAACAAACGATAATTTACAATATAATCATAAATCAATACATTGGGCAAAAGACAAATAGACAAAAGTATGCCATGAACGCGAGAAGGAAGGAAAAGCTCATCTTCAGTTGACGGGGGATGGGAAATCACAGAAAGTTCCACAAAGAAGTTGTCAGTTGCAATGTGAGCAAGGAGAGGTGGGAGGAAAAGATCTTCTAGGCAGAGAGAATGCCATGAAGCTAGTATGGGCATTATTTAGGGAACACACAACTGTTCTTACAAGATTTTAACCTTGGGATGGGGTTTCTGGGGACAGGAAAATAAAGGAACAAAGCCACAGTGACATGACATAATGTTGAAGTTAAGGCAACACTGGCCACTACTCAGACATTCTGGGGGCAACTTGACCAAGTGTCCAAAGTAAGATCCCAACTATCAGATGAAGCATGAGTTAACGTGGCATGACACTTTCTAAGTCTTTATGGTTCTTAGCCACTAAGAGGGAGGTGGTGTACAAATTAAAGCACACCAAGAGGCACCTTGACTAATCTTACCGAAAGAGTCACACAGGCAAAGTGAGCTGACATGTGAGCCCCTGAAACATACCTGCCACCTGTCACTCCAGGTTACATTCCCGTTGGACAACAGCGAGTATCTGAATGTCAGGGAGACACTGAACAGTTTTCATTTGAACCAACCACATGGCGGAAAATCAAGGTCTCAGTCAATGATAAAATTAGTATCTGAAGAATTTTAAACTCTTAGATGGAAAAATCAAGCATGGAAGCAACTGTTAACCACGAGGATGCAGAGTCTGAGTGTTTAGATTTTGGTTAGTCAGTGTTCTCACAAAGCGACTGTCTGTTTAACACAATGGTGTTTCAGAAGCCCCAGCCCCAGGGGAGAACGCTAGAAGCTACATGGCTCTCCCCTCTGAGGAAATGATTAGGCCAAATGGCTATTACCAAAGTACACCTCATTTACCCATTTAAAAATGGGAATCAAAGGGAAAAGGGAGTTAATACTGAACAGTTTGCTTTAATGCATATTCAGAACCGCTGTGCCTGTGATGAAGTTTCTATCGTGTAGACGGGGTAACAATCCATAATATGTGCAAACGAAAGGGGGAAACAAAAAATACTTTTAGCTTTAAGAGCTTGAATCTAGTCCAGGATGTTAGGGACTTGCCTGATCAGAGGACTGATCTAGACCACTGTGAAAGAGATTCCCAGGGCTCTTCCCATAAAGCTTTGAATTTACTTGTTAAGAACAGAGACTAGAGATCTAGTTAGTAAGAGTCTCAGATGATTTTTATGATCAGGCAAGTAAGAACCAGTGCAAACCTCTAACTTGAGTGGTGAGATTAGAAACAGTGTCTAAAACTCGTAGCATTATTTTTCAACAGGCTTTAGTATGATACCAATTTCACCAATGACATTTTTATGATAAGACAGTAGACAGAAAACTGCAGAGCAGATAAGAGCAAATTCTAGAGCTAGGTTGCCTGGGTTCAAATCCCGGCTCCACACATACTTATCCTCCATGCCTCAGTTCCCTTACTGCAAAAAGATGACACCTAACCTATAGTGCTATTGTGACAATTACATTATGTTCTATAAAGTGCTTATATTAGTGCCCGGCAGTTAGTGATCAATATTGAAATCTGACACGTCAAATTCTTAAAACTGTGTTGAAATAACTATATAATTAATAAACTGAAGTTATTTTTTTAATTGGAAAAAAATGTGTAATGAGTGCCCACTAAAAGTGCAATTATATCAAAAAGAACACACAACAGATTATTTAAAAGGTATTTAGTCTAGATCCTATTAGGTCAGGATTTCTCAGTCTAGATACTGTTGTTATTTTGGGCTGGATAATTCTTTGCTGTGAGGGGCTGTCCGGTGCACTGCAGGAGGTTCACCAGTATCCCCAGCGTCTACCCACAAAATATCCATAGTACCCTTCCCATTCAAATCAGGACACGGCCCTAATGTTCCCTGAGGAAGGGGGCAGGGGGAGGCAAAACTACCCATGGTTGAGAACCACTGCACTAGGTTTGTGAATGCTACTTGAAAAAACAGAAGGTGATGGGGGTTTCTATATTTGATATTAATAACTGTAACTACAGCCGCCATTTACTGAGCAAAGTTATATTAGATACAACATAACAATATAACAAGAACAAGATACAATTCTTATTCCCGTTGTTCAGAAAAGGAAACAAACACTAGAAGGTTAAGTAACTT
>NW_027530632.1:1027302-1036856 GCF_008692635.1 Crocuta crocuta
CTGAAATGCCCATTCCCCCCTCCGCCAATAAATGAAGAGGCTGAGATCTGAAGGCAGACTGGACTCCAAAGCAATGACATGGGGCTGCCCTGCCTGGAATAGTTCCCTGAGGTGTTAAACAGCACAGAATCAAAGACTTTGGAAAATTACACAGGAAAGGCAAATAGCAAACATATAATGATCACATATATACAAAAGGCTCAGAGGAGGCATATAAAGCATCAATACTGTGCATATAAAACGGTACATTTAAAAGCTGAAATATAAAAACAGTGCTTTGTAAGTGGCCAAAAGGATGACAAAATGATATGACAAGAACTTAAGTTTGTGGGCGGAGGTTTTTAATGGACTTGGTACTNTTTTTTATGTTTATTTATTTTTGAGACAGAGAGAAACAGCATGAGTGGGGGAGGGGCAGAGAGTGACAGAGACCCAGAATCTGAAGCAGGCTCCAGGCTACGAGCTGTCAGCACAGAGCCCGATGCGGGGCTCGAACCCACAAACCGTGAGATCGCTAACTGAGCTGAAGTCGGATGCTTAACCGACTGAGCCATCCAGGTGCCCCTGTACTACTGAAATTTTAGAAAATGTATTTTCAAGTACTGGCTTATCAGTTATTTGTATTCTTAGAATGTATAATCATCTGGTAGATTACAGGGAGGTTGACAAGAGAACGTATGTTCGGAAAATTACCCTTCTACTCGTTAGCACACTGCCTGATATGCTCCTCCTAAATCTAAGACTTCCTAATATTGAACTTCTCAGAGGAAATCGGGGTATCTGGCATTCTGTTTTTGATATCTGAAAATGTACTAATAAACTACTTATCGTCACAGTGATTTAAGTGGAACTAACAAAGTAGGTGGTGACAAAACCAGAGTTTCCAATGTACCCGAAACACACTATCATTATGTTAAGTTGCTAATAGCCTAACATGACTGCAACAATTTATAATGTATTTGTTGGAATTGGCCTCCTCTACTACTGAGATTAAACCATTCAACTGCATCTAAAAGAATCTACTCTTCTGAAAGCCTGTTACTCTACAGGGAAATCTCACCAGGACTGGAAGGTCTCCAGAGCTCACTTGCTACATTATCAATTGATTCCTTTTCAAGGCGCCCGTTAAAAGGAATACTTCAATGCCAACACATAATGAATATACGAGTCTTATGAAAGTAACGTTAAAAAGAGCCTTAGCACTATACAGGGAGAAAATATAGGACACAGCAATGTATCTGAATTATCTGAAAAATGGGAATCACGAATTTTCAAAGGATGAATGTTTCTCTTAGCTCTCAAATCAACTAGTTTTGAAATTAAAACCAAAGGGTAAAAACTGTATACTCTGATGAAGATAGATAAACAGCAACAATTATCTCCCCACCTTCGACTTTAGGTTTTAAAGTACCTAGTTAGGTAAAACTTCATTCATGCAAGAATGAACCTATGACAGTTTTATACTGGAGTGGGAAAGGGGTTTACTAAAAGTAAGTATCGTTATGCTCAGCATCCCTTCTCATCAGGGAAATGCAGATCAAAACCACANATAAAAGTAAGTATCATTAATAGTCCTCAAAAATGGACAACCCAAATAAAATTATGAGAAAACACACCCAGAACGTGGAACTCTGTATGACACAAAAGTCTGCCCTCTTCAAAAAAAACAAAAACAAAAACAAACAAACCAACAAAAAACACACATAAAAAGACTTGCACATTTAAGAGACTGAAGACACAATTACTGCATACTGAATTCAGTGTCAGCATCGGGGCTGCTGCGGTGGGGGGAGGTAGAGGTNNNNAAATGTAGACTATTAGCTAATTACTATTGAATTTCACATTTCTTACATATGTTAAACAGTACTGTGGTTACACGAAAATATCCTTATTCTTAAGAGATGAAGGCTGAAATATCTGGGGTCATGTCATGATGTCTACAAATTCCTTTTTCCTATGGCTCATCCAAAGAAGTATGTGCATGTGTGTGTATAAAGAGACTGCTAAGTGTGGCAAAAACTTATCTGACAGCTCCAGAGGAGGTTAGAGCAGGTATTCACTGTATGTACTCCTTTCAACTTATTTCGTAGATTTTAAAGATTACAAAACAAAAAGCAGAAGGAAAAAGTAGAAACAAGTTTGGGGGTGGGGAGCGCGCAGCGGTGCATTACAAGCAAATGTGATGTATTTTACAGAAAAATAAGGTATTAAACTGGAAAGATCATCACAGTTCAATGAATTAAAGGAAAAGATCAGTAAGCAGCCTTAGGTTTATCATCTTTCTTATTTCATTTCTTTGTGGGGACTGTTCTACTTTAAAAATAGCTAATGGTTCAGAAAACTTAACCTGTACCCCTTAGGAGGGAGTACCTGTCAGCTAGCTGAAAGCCATAAATGTGGATCTCAGACTCCTTTTCTAAGCCACAGAGCCATCTAGCCATCTGGCTAGTTGACAGAGACTCCCACTGAAACCTCCCCGAAGGAACTGAAGTTCTGCGTGTCTAAAGCCCGCCAAGCTAGTAATCCCTCCCCACACCCAACTCAGCTCCTCTCTTCTTCCTTTCCTCCCGGTTTCATCAACAGCACAAAAAGGCCAGTTAGGCAGGGGCCCAGGAGCACAGATTCCCCTCTCACCTCCACACCCAATTTACCCTCTAACCTTGGTCTCTCTTCTTGTCTGAACTGCAGCAACTACCGTCTCGTTTATTCCTCTAAATCTTCTGTGCTCCACTTTATGCCTCATCTTGTTGCCAAGTGATCTAATATGCAAATCTGATCATTATTCAAAAGACTTTTTAGCAGCTGTTGCCAATGTGAAGTCTACCTGAAATTTTTGGCAACACAAGTTTAAATCCATACTCTTCAGCTAACATGAATGAACAAGTAGGCCTTAGACCTGAAAAGACCTTTAAAAGTCTAGTCTAAAGGAGAAAGTAAGTTTGCTTATGATCTATGGGGTATGTGGAAAGAAGTTTATGTTCATTTAAGCAGTTAAAGGAAATCAAAGAGAAAGTTATACACTGAGCTTCCACTGAAATTGTTCTGAGGAGTTAGGCTGTTAACTATGCAAGTCAAGTTCACTGCACTATGAAATGAAAGACTTAATCAAGATAACGAATACTCTTCTGACCATGCCAATGTAGGAGGTACTTGGAAGAATGTGGAGCAGAGTATGAAGATTAGTGTATTTTAGTAAAACAGCTAGGATGTAGAAATGGGAAGAGATTACTACATGACTTATTCAGAAAAAGTACTTTATGGAATTGCAGGATTCTAAAGGTCTCAACTTGAACTTGTAAAGTGTAAAGAAAAAAAAAAAACCAAAAACCAAAAATCCCAAGAATAACACTGACTTGTTTAAGCAACTACCGGTAATTCATTCTGAAAATGATAACAAGGAATTAGTAGTAGGTGACAACAGGAGACAGCACCATTCTCCCACTATTAATTCCCTTGGTACAAACAGACTTTCAATCTCTTATACTACTGCAAATTTTTCATAAATTTTACGTAAACTCACTTGGTGTTACAACTTGACCTGAGGCTATAAAATAAGTTTTCACTTAGCTCATCGGAGCGACTATATGATTTACTGCAGAAATACTAATGTGTTTGGTTCCCAGATAACGTCACAGACCCTACTCGAAGAACAAAATAGATTATATACGCGTTGTATTAGTGTAGGAATTCTGAAATAGCACGCCACATTTGGCCTAAGGGGAGCTGTGGTTCTGCTACTTCTATGGGGCCTTTCCTAAATGTTCCCCTCTCTCAGAAGGGTCTGCTCTGTGCTCCCTCATTTTTTTTTTAAGCGGGATCTTCACAAGCAAAGATCACATATTTTAACGTACTGACTAGTCAATTTCCCGATTTATTATAAGCGGCCTGAGAAATCATCGAGTCCCTTTCTCCCCTAGCATAATACCACAGCACCAACTTGGTTCATGATAAATATCAAACGAATATGAAAGCATGAAAAGAACTGGGTGGAGCTGAATGGGTGAGGAGATGTGAAGGCACAAGGTAAATTTTGTTTCCGTTATATTTGATTAACACTTTAACTATGAAGACCTAAAAAAGAAAAATCACATTGTTGATTCATAGTATTTAAGAACTAAAAAAAAATAATTCAGGGAGGAAGTTAAGCTCTAATTCACTTCTTACATGGAATGGATAGTTTTTTTTCTCTTAAAACAGCCTACGATTCACATGTTCAACGTATATTGAATTAATGCTTTACCCAAAGAGAATTCAAACAAGGAGAAAAAAGGGGGGAGGTGTAAAAATCGCGGTTCAGATTAAAGTGGTTTTAAAATACAAAAGAGTAGTAAAAATAAAATGGAAAATGTAAGCACTCCTCTAAAGGCAGGGGCGGGAGCAATGGCTGACAAAGAAAGTGGGGAACAGATCAGAGGTACAAATGGGGATGTTAAAGAAAGAATAAACTCGAGTTTGTGCCTCTGTGTGCTTAGATCAGCTGGTCACTGGGAACCTCGGCAAGAGAAGTGACAGGGGCATATTGAAGGTAGAAGCAGCCAAGCGCTACAGACGGCGGAGTGAACGGAGATGAAGAAAACAACTCTAGGCAGAGGAAAGGAAGGCCAACAGAGAACCATTCCTTAAGAACCAGTACGGCTCACAAGCCAGGGCTTGAGAAGACCAAAGCAGTGATGTGGGTACAATTTTACGGTAAAACTGAGCCTGTGGAAAAAGACCCCCTCTCTCTGTATTCCTGTTAACAATATATATTCCCCATGCTCTCTTCCGGCCTTTATTTGGTTTACATATTTGCTTTTCTTAAATAACAGTATTCCTTTAAGCTCTGTCCCCAATCCCTCCCCTTTTCCTTCTCTCAATACAACAACAAACAGCTAGATAGAAGACTCCCTAGTCTGCCAGCTCTAACCTCACTCTCAGGAGTTCTGCATCTCCTACAGCTTCCGCTAAACAGCTCTTTGCAACCAACTTAGCGGCTCCTCAAACTTGCCGCTGCCCCAGAACGAAGTCCTGTGCCAAAGATGCATACGAGCAGCTTTTACGTAAGACAGCCACGGGTTTAAATCTCGGCTCTAATCAATGGGGTGAACATGGGATGCTGAGAAGTTTAACTGAGACACAGTCCGGGAAGCGCTCTTCTCAGGGCTCAGCAAAGTACCACACTCCATTTATTAGCCGGCAGTTATTACTAAAACCATCTAGGATCCTGACTTGAAAACCCAAACTACCTTTGATTCATTCCTTCCTCTTACCGTGCAAAAATGGACTCTATTTACTTCACTGCCAGAAAGATCTCTAGGAAACCCAAATTAGATCATATTAGTTAAAAACCCACCAAAAGCTAACAGAACAGACTTAATGACTGGCACACAACGCATGATCTCCCAAGAACTTTTACAGCTGTAGCGTATTCCACTACCCGTCACACACACGGTCTCAAGCTCGACCGTACCACCAACTGTTGTTAATGTGGACGTAGCGGAGTTGTACCCTATGTACATTTAAGATCATGCAAATAATACCCAGTCGGGAAGAAGTCAGGGGAGGGAGGAGCGGAAGAGTGGGTGCTGGGGACAGAATGCGAGCAGGGGGAAGAAAGGAGGAGCCGGCACAGGCCACGCGGTTTCCCGTGCCGAGCCCGATCGGACGAGCACGAGGCCCTCCACAGAAGCCAACTAGTTTCCCGGTGCTCCAGCGAACAGGGATTCGCCCCCTCCCGGGAGGAAAATGTGAGCGTGCCGGACTGGCGGAGACATGCTATGTACTCCTTGGTAGATGAACCGAAGCATCTTTCTGCTGGCGCCAAGAGTTTGGTCTTCAGCCGGCTTTAGGTGCTGTCCCTCTGTCCTCTCCCCGCATCCACATCTTTGCCCTTCATGCAAACTATCTGCTTCCCAGAGTACACTCCCTTTTCTGACTCCATGGAGCTGGAAAGGATCCAGTGGACCCTGTCGTCGTACTTCTTTCAATCGACTTATTTATACGCACTTTTCCTTCAAGCCAAGACCCACAGCCAGACACAGCCGGCCAAACACACCCACCCTGCGTGCCTAGCCCAGAGCTCTGTAATACAGTCAGCAAATACTCATTACAGAGAGTACAAATGAAAGAAAGGGAACAATGCTGGCTGGTGAAAAGTATATTTTTAGCAATAGCCAAATGACTATGTTTTAACAGGGAAGTTTATAAAGCAAAGCTAAGGGGTCTGAATTTATGTTGAACATTCTCAATCAGTGTGATGACAAAAGGAGCTTGCTAATCACATCTCGTGACAACTCAAGCTGGGAGCAGAATTCTTAATATAACGAGGGACACAATCAAGATTCAGATGATTGAACATTTTGCAGTGAGGAGTAAAATAAGCATCTAAGTGCAGTTAGATTTAAAGAAGTAAGGCAGGTATGAGGAAAAACAGTATCACGGGTTTTCTGAGTTGAAAAACATTCAAATTGGTGTGTATCCAATTTCAACACAACACAACTTTATAATGAAGATGATACAAGTGTCGATGGTCATGATGTTAAAAGGTATAATGATAAACCGGAAGGAGTTTAGAAGGATGACGAGGATGATGGGGGTGGAAGGATGGAAAAGATGATAGAAGTGAGAGATGTTTAAATTAATGAAGACCAGGTAGGCAGAACAGAGTACGACAATGACCTTTCCTTGATTCCTCCCAGATAGAATGAGATAAGTAGACAGGCAACTCCTCACACCCCATCACCAATTACATGTATAGAGTACGGTACCCAAGATCCAACTTTTTAAAAGGATTTGTACATTACTTGCTACGGTTGGGGTTTTATTACCTCGTGTCTCCCCTACTACTTCTGCCCAGGACTAGATAAAATACTCCAAGTGATAAAGGACTGTATCATAAGATAATCCAGAGGCGTGTTACCTTGACCACACTACTTCTGTGTGAATGACATTAGGGACTTAGGTTAATGAAATCATTTTATTAAAGCAGGATTACTTTTAAATGACAGTATTGTGAAAACAACATATGCTGACCAAATTAAAAGATAGCTGCAGGAGAAATATTTAATGTAAATACTACTTTAACAAAGACAAAAAACTTATTTTATCAGTGAGTATAAAGCAGTGTATTCCAAAATGAGTTTTTGAGGTCAATTCCTCAAAAGATACTGGTCAAACAAGTAAGTTTGGGAAATAAATTAGAGAGCCCTCACCCTTCCCCATTCACAGAACACAGCAACACTTACAGTCCCTGCAACATTGTACAAAAACTAATAAAAGAAGGACTTGTAAAACTTTAGCTAATCCATCATTTTGCAGATTTCTTTGACCAGAACCCCCCACCTTTTCAGGGCAGGGTCAGAAGTAGAAGAAAAGACAGTTTAGGGAAACACTGCTATATAGCACTGTTTGAAAATATTACCTCTAAAAATCTTTGCAAAATAGCTAGAACAGAAACTGGCAATGAACGAGCAGCTTACTAGGATGTATATATTCAAACAACTTGCATTAGGTGTTTAAAACAGGTAAGAAAAGGGACAATTAAAGATGGAGGATTTCATTAAAACAATTAAAAACTTGCTGTTTTCCTTAAATCCCTGTATTAAATGCTAATTTTTCTGCACCAGAAAAATTACTTTACGATGCCATTCTCTCCCCCTGATACTAAGGGCAATCTTTTGATATTAAAACTCAAGTTCTCCGAGGAACCAGGTGGTTCAGAGGGTAGTGGGAAAGCACAGGTCTGTGAATCTACTGGTTTGAAATCATTTGTGTGCCTTCTTTCCTCTTTGTACCATAGTGTCCTATTTGGAAGGGAAAAATATTTTTAATGTGTGAATTCTCGTATTACATTTTACTAGACTTCTGGACCATTTTGTTGTGATGTCAACAGAATTCTATGGGGGTGAGGGGGAAGTACTGAATAGTTAACACTCCCCAAAAAAGAGAGGGACTACAGCAGTTTTAGAAAGCACTTACTTAATCATTTCAAAAAGCTTTGGATCTGAGACCTTGATATTTCGTGCCATATTCCAGGAAAGATGAACCATGGGTACTATTGACTTCACACTTTGCAATTTGTTCCATTCGTACCGTTCCACTGCCAATTTATACTGGCAGGCTAGGAAAAAAAAAACAGTTATAAAGCAACCCAAAGTACCAAAAGATAGGAAGTTACCATTATCACCTTCTCAGATGATATCAATACCAATTCTGAAAACCTCAAAACATTACAAAAATAATTTTTATGTTTCTTTGATAATTACGGCAATACTAATAGTGGCAAACACATAAAGAGTGCTTACTATAACTATGTGCCAGGCATTGTGCTGAGCTGTTTTTTATACATTATCTCATTTAAATCTTTATCATCACCTTATTAATTTTATTATTCCCATTAAACAGATGAAGAAATTGAGGCCCAGAGAGGTTACATAACTTGCCCAAAGTTGCAAGAGCCAGGTCCTGGTCCTACTCCAGGTCTTTCTAGCTCCAAAGGCCATGGTCTTAATCTGAAGTATCCACTGCCTGAAGGCGGGCATAATTCAAATAGGTTTTGACATTACAGGGCTATTCATATGACATCCCAGATAAAAGAAAAATTTGGACGCATGAATAACCACTCTACTTTGCCTTCTCCCATAAAGGGTTTCCTTTATGAAACAAAACCAAGCACTCTAAAAATTATTCAAAGTATATCTTCCTTGTATATAAAGACATACATTTATTATTTGCTGAGACCTATGGTCTTGGACTTCTACCTGTTAACTGAATTTAATTTCTTATACTACAAATAAAAATGTTACTCAAGGAGAGATAACTTTTCTTCCAATTTCTAGTGAGTTATATTCCAAGAAAAAAAAAAACCAAACCTATCAGATACAATCTTTTATAAATTAAACTTTTGTTTTTTAGCATATTCTTTAAAATACCTGTAAGTGGACCAACATTCCAGGCAATATTGTTGCACCNAATAGCCTGAACCCAATGAACAGTGCCTGCATTTATCCAGACCAAATCTCCAGGTCGCTGAATAAACCTATACACTGGAACATTTGCTTCATAAAGATCTTCAAGGTTAGGCCACCAAGAACCCATTAGGAAATTCAAATTATTTCTGAAATAAGAAAAAAATAATGAGAACTGATCAAATACTTTTAATAAACTAATTAAGAAGACTGGAAAACAAGGTCAAAACTTCTTGGCAGATAAAATTATCAGGAACTTCAATTTCTGAGGGAAAGTGGAAAACAGAACGGCCTCTACTACTGTTTTGAATTCTAAGCAGGAAAGGGGGACAGGATGTCAGTCGCTACTGTTTTGAAGACTGGTTAACTAAAACTATGCAGCTGAGAACTTTATAAAAAATGAACAATCATACACACGCACAAATAACCATCATTACTGCCACCAATATACTTTGGGAGCACTCTATGGACCCTATCCGTGAGCTTCTACTTCAAAATCTGGCTGCTGCTTCTACTTCGTCAAGATACAACACGAAGTATTTTTTAAACTACACAGCAAACTTTTCCTCCAGAAGAATTTTATAAAATTAAATTAGCTATATCTTGGGG
>NW_027530632.1:1036945-1038693 GCF_008692635.1 Crocuta crocuta
TTGGGGAAGGAAAAACTTGCAGAATGGAAATGTTCCTTTCTTTAAGATCTAAGAACAGTCTCCACGATATGTCTATGTCCTGCGCCGAAGGATAAAGTGTACCTTGAAATTATTCTCACTGGTTTAATTTTTTGTCTAGATCAAGGGCTGGCAAATTAGGGCCTGTGGGCCAAATCCAGCCTGCCTATTTTTGTAAATAAGAAATGTTTTAGAACACAGCCAGGCCCATTCACTGACTGCCTATTAGGTATGACTGCCTATTTCCTGCAGTGACATGGCTGTGACAAAGACCATATAACTTGCGAAGCCTAAAATATTTATTATCTGGCTCTTTGTGGGAAAATCTCACTGAACTCTGATGTAGATGGAATGTGTGCCTTATTTTTCTCCTTGAAAAAAATGCAAGGGTGCTCTTCAAAGTCTAGAACAGACTGCCAGTGGTGGCCTAACTGCAAGGGGATATGGACTGGCTTACGGTCTGTGATAAGGCTAAGTAGATATACAGTCCAGAAACAATTGCTTATGAAGCAAAATACGATTACAAACACAAATCCTTTCCTACTTCACCCATGTGTTGCCATCATAAAATTGGAGGAAAGTTTCTATCCAAAAGTAAGGAAAAAAAAAAAATTAAAGTTACCCAAAAAAGCATCCTTTTTATCATATATCCAAATGAATGGTTATTTCAAGACAGATATTGTTTAAAGTCATAACACAAACTACAGACACGGTCAGTATCAGTCAGTATCAAAAGGAACAATCCTTCTGTGAAACAAAATAACATGGAAATGCTGAAGTGGCAAGTGCTATTTCTGGAGCTTAAATTTACCTAGCCCATCATACTAACTTTGATATTTTCATTATCCCCAAGTCCACACTTTTTAGACATCATCTGTCTCTTCTAATTATCTTTGTTCCCAGGTTACCTCCCCATTTAGATAAGGAAAAAAAAAACACACAAAAAACCTAAATCATAAAGATAGCGAATCCCTACTCAGAAATAATGAATAAGGATCAGCGTACTGTAGCTGTAATAACATACCACTATCTCCAAGTTTAATAAATACAAATCTTTCTATAGTGCAATGGAGATCTCCTACACAAGTCTGTCTCTGCTACTACCATACTGCTGGTCCATAAAAGTAAGCACAGATTAAAGCAGATCAGGTTATTTCATCAGAGTATTTGAAACTTTAAAATTTCACATCTTTGGATTTCTTATAGGAAAGGAAATCTGTATGTTAAATAGCAAAAACAATGAAAGGTTAATTATCTTTTGCTTGTATACAAGGAAATTTTGGACTAATGTGGGTTTTGGGGTAACTATATTTACACTTCCTACTAAATCAAGACATTCACGGCAAAGGTCCTGTAACCCAAAATAAAAAAATTACAAGTCAGTATGTGGAGTATGTGTATAATTAGTTTTCAAAGTCTCTCATAATGTATATGTTTTTGGTGGTTCCCCCTTTGTCTTCCTAGGGTGGGGAGAAGAACAGCAAATGTATATATAATTTATGCTTTTAAACATAATAATTTTCCAATGTTACTACTAAATNGGGGGCGGGGGGAGAGAATAAGTTTCCATTTAGACAAATAATTAGTTTAAACCAATGAAAATAATTCCAAGGTACTCTCTAACACCTTGGAAATAAAGGAAGGTATTTCCTTTATTAAATAAAAGAAGGCTATTTCTAGGATTTTAAGGAAAGGAATACTTCCATTATGTAAGTTCCTTCAATTATAGA
>NW_027530632.1:1038703-1039872 GCF_008692635.1 Crocuta crocuta
AATGCAGCTGATTCAATTTTATAAAATCCTTTTATAGGAAAAGTTGTCAATATAGTTTTAAGAAGAATTTATATCATAGTGATATGACGAAGAGTAGGATGTTCAAGCCTGAGTTATTAATAACCTATAATAAAGAGGTGTTCAATCACAGAATTCCTTCCACTTTTAAAACCATTTATAGTAAAATAATTTTTCTTAGAATACAGACCTCCCACATGAGCATGTATTTATGCATCAACTGTTTAATTAACCTAATAAACAATTCAACCTTCCTATCCTCTAAATTTAAGACTGTTACTATTGCATAGAGCAGTTTCAAAGAATCTTTCTTAAAGTGTTCTCAGTAATACAAAATGATAGGTTTGGAATCAAATGAAGTGAATCTTTTTGCTGAACGGTAAAACCGGTTACATGCATGGGAAAGCCAGCTTATTAGTAAGTTGTCCTTTACAATTACTGTTTTCCAACAATCATGTTTAAAGAAAATTTAGTTTGGAAACCTACTTTTCACAGAAGTCATTCAGAACACCCCAGTAACCTTCAGGGACAACAAACCATTCACAGTCACCTGGACCAATATTTATGTTAACTGAACAGAAGTTGTTATTTTCTTGATGGCCTGAAATGTGAAAAGAAAAACAGTAATCAGTACATTATAAATTCTATAGAAAAATGTGTCTTTAGAAATGAGACCTCAGAAATGTTCAACAGAGAATGCGGTATTCAGGTGTCTGTCATGACTTTTGTGTCAAGTCTAGTTTTAGAGCAGAGTTTGATTAACTCCTAACTTACTCAGTAAGAGCTTCTGAGGAATGCAGTCTAAATCATGATTCAAAGCTCTAGAGCTGGGATCCTAAGCTTATGTGAACCTGGGTAAGTTGCTAAACCTTTCTGACTCAGTTTCCTTACATATAAGATTAGATAATAACAATTCCAATAAATCATTGTGCTGTTTTGAGGATCAATGAAATAATGACTGCTCTGAACAGCACTGAATATATGGTAAGTGGTATTAGCTATTATTGATCTCATTACCATTTCTTTGTGAACTAATCCCCATTTATCATGAGTAGTATTTGTACATCAGTAAAGAGGCAAGAAATCTGGTTTTCAAATGCAGCTATGGGAGTACTGTCAACAAAAAATGATGAAGCAGATAACTCCTGAGA
>NW_027530632.1:1039910-1040448 GCF_008692635.1 Crocuta crocuta
CATAAAGACTTACCAAAAAAACCAAAAAAAAAACCCTAGTAAAAACTCCCAGAAGCAACCTTACCAGAACTCTGGGTGATAGTCAAAGGTTTACAGCAACCAAGTGAATGCCTGACCAGAAGAAAGAGAACTTAAACACAGTAGAAGATGTCACTTTTAACTTACCTTATCCCCACTCACATCACTAGTGTTGTCAGTGGACTTAAAAATGGTGGTCTTATGTTAACTGTGTGAGTGTTCTTGGTTCTGGAGGGAGCAATATGGATCTTGCTTCCAAAGAACTATGTTTTTCTGTTTTGACCTGACTGGAGTTTCCTCAAAAGACTGACACAAGGAGCTTCACTCTATCAGGGAAAGTGGTTCAGTGGAGAAGGTTCCCCCCCCAAACATTGAAAGACCAATGAACAAGCTGATGTTACCAGGGGCAAAAATAAAAACCCAAACAAACAAATGGCTGGGGCAAACAACAGACACACCAAAGGCCTGAAAAGAAAGGCTGGGAACTGAGATTTTTTTTTTTTTGGGGGGGGGGGGGGGG
>NW_027530632.1:1040526-1042783 GCF_008692635.1 Crocuta crocuta
GCAGGGCGCATGCTCAGAGGAAACAAACAAACAACAAAACCAAACAAAAACACCTAAGACCATAAATTTTAACTTCTTGCTCATCTTTCGGCTCAGTGCAAGCAAGGAGGTAAAGGCTGAAAATACAATTGTAAGCAGCATGGCTAAGTGCAGAAGGAATGACTCAACACAGAGGCAATCTGCAAAGACCCGGAGAAATATTTTTTCTTTTCTTTCTGTTCAGTTTTTCCATTCTTTTTCTTTCCTTTTTTGCACAAAACATTGAAGGAAATCTCTGTCAGGTCACTGGTTAACTGCTGAGATAATGGAAAAGAGACTTCAGTATCCAAGCACACCACGGAATACGGCTCTGTGAAAATACTCTGGAAAAGACACTGAACAAAAAGACAACCTGGAGCCCACAACAAGCAAGAAATCCTGGATTTAACTGCCACATGATAATATTCAAAATGTAAAAACTGCAGCACAATGCTAGACCACATCCGACAGAGAATACAGCCTTTTTTATTTTAATGGGTAATTCTCAAAGTCAGTTTTCAACAAAAAATTATAAGGCTTACAAATAAACAAGAAAGTATGTCCCAGTCACAAGGGGGTGAGGGGGGATTAACAAACTTATTCCTGAAAAAGCACAGACATTGGACTTATTAGCCAAACACTTTAAATCAAGTGTCTTAAATATACTTAAAGAGCTATAAGAAATCATGAACAAGAGCCACAGGAAATAAGGAGAATAATGTCTTAACAAATTGAGGTTATTAACAAAGTAACAGAAGTTACAAGAAATAAAATTTTGAAGCTACAAAGTACAACCAAAATAAAAAATTCACTAGTGGCTTTCAAACAGCAGATTTGAGCAGGTTAAATAAAGAATCAGCAAACTTGTGGAAAGATCAAATGAAGCCAACCATTTTGAGAAGAAAGAAAATAGAATGAAGAAAAATTAACAGAGCCTAAGAGACCATCAAATACACTAACTTATGCACTGTGGGAGTCCCAGAAGAAAAGGACAAAATTTGACAAAAGACATGCCATAATACATCAAAGAAGCTAAAGAAACTCCAAAGTAGAAAAAAAAACTCAAAGAGATTCACACATTACAGTAGTTTGACTAGAAACCCAAAGGGAATTTTGAAAGCAGGGAAAAAGAAAATACAAGGGATTATTAATAAAATTAATAGCTGATTTCATATCAGAAACCATGGAGACCAGAAAGCAAGCAGGTAACACATTTAATTAAACTGAAGGAAGGAAAGGAAGAAAGAGGAAAGGGAAGGGAAAGGGAAAGGGAAAGGGAAGGGAAGGAAAGGAGGAAGGAAGGAAATAACATCAACCAAGAATTTCATATCTGACAAAACTATTCCTCAAAAATAAAGGAGAAACTAAGACATTCTCAGATAAATAAAAGCTGAAGGAGTTTGTCACTAGCCAATCTACCATATAAGAAAATGCTAGAGGCTGAATTTTCAGGCTGAGTTGAAACAACACTACACAGGAATTCACAGCCCTATGATGAAGAGATAAAGAACTACAGTAAAGGTAACTACCTAACTTGGAAGATTCACACTTTCCGATTTTGAAACATTACCTCAAAGCTACAATGATCAAACCAGTGTGATATTGGCATAAAGACAGAGATATATAAATCAACGGAAGAGCATCAAGATTCCAGAAACAAATCCATACATATGTGGTCAACCGACTCTCAACAAGGGTGTTAACAAGATCATTCTACAGAGGAAATAGTCTTTCCAACAAATTGTGCTGGGATAGCTATGTAAAAGCATGAATTTGGATCCTTGGAGTTCATACCATATATACAAATTAACTTAATATGGATCAAAGATCTAAATATGAGACCCAGAACTATAAATATCCAAGAAGAAAAAAGGGGCTAAAATTTTGCAACCTTGAATTCAGCAGTGGTTTCTCACATAGAACACCAAAAGCACAAGAAACCAAACAAAACAATGGATAAACTGAACTTCATCAAAATTAAAAACTTCTGTGGATCAAAGAACACTGTCAAGAGAATGAAACAACTTACAGGATGGGAGGAAGTATATCCAAATCATGTATCTGATAAGGGAGCAATATTCAGGATATAAGCTCCCACTATACTCAACAACAAAAGGATACAGGACTGAACTAAAAAATGGGCAAAGGACTTGAACGGACATTTTATCAAAGCAGATAATACAAATGGCCAGCAAGCACATGAAAATCAAAACCACTTCACATCCACTGAGTCAGTCAT
>NW_027530632.1:1042824-1044834 GCF_008692635.1 Crocuta crocuta
GAAAAAAAAAAAAAAAAAAGGAAAATAATCAGTGTTGGTGAGGAAATGGAAAAACTGGAACTTCCATGTATCACCAGCACAAATGTAAAATGGTGCAGCTACTGTGGAAAGCAGTTTGGTAATTTTTCAGAAAGTTAAACACAGAAGCACCATATGACCCAGCAATTTGAATCCTAGGTATATAACCAAAAGAACTGGAAGAAACAGGGATTCAGACAAAGAGTGGTACATGAATGTTCATAGAAACGCTATTCACAAAAGCTATAATGTGGAATCAATGCAAATGTCTCTCAACTGATGAAGAGATAACAGAATGTTCTATACCCATATAATGAAACATGTGGACATAAAAAGGACTGAACCATTAATATGATGCAGATGAACATGAACCTCAAAAACATGTGAAGTGAAAGAAGCCAGACACAAAAGGGCACATATTATATGATTCCATTTATATGAAACATCCAGAACAGGTAATTCCATAGGGCTAGAAAGCAGACTAGAGGTTGCCAGGGGCAGAGAGAAGCAGGGAATGGGAAGTGAATGCTTAATGGGTATGAGGTTTCCTTTTGGGCAGATGAAAGTGTCCTGGAACTACACAGAGGCGATGGCTACGCAGCACAGTACGCATACACTACATCAAGTGCAACTGAACTGCATACTTTAAAAGGATTAGTTTGGGTGTGTGATTTTTGACTCAGTGAAGAAAAATGTAGGTGCTCTCACCGTACTTTTACGTATTCTAGCACAATGTGGAGACGGTACTCTTACTACTTATAAACGATCTCTTACCATGGATAGATGGTTGAAACTGTCCATGGAATGGACTCCAAAATGAAATTTAGCACTAATTATAATTAGAGATGCTGAGATCCCACCATCAAACTCAAAGTCTTTGAGGGGAAATGACAGCATCTCTACAGTTTAGAACATACATGACCGATCAGAAAGTCCACTGAAGCAGGGCTCACATTTATCTATGTACCTGCAGGAACAAAGTGTTTGTCCCATAAAAAAAGTATTCAGAATAATTTTTTATTTTTTTTAATGTTTATTTTTGAGAGAGAGAGAGAGAGAGAGAGGAAGGGAGGGCAGGCAAGCCAGGGAGGGGCAGAGAGGGTCTGAAGCAGACTCTGTAGTGAGAGCAGAGGCCGATGTGGGGCTCGAACTCCTGAAACCTGAGATCATGACCTGAGTCAAAGTCAGATGCTTAACCGACTAATCACCCAGGCATCCCTAGAATAATTTTTTAAAAAGAGAACTGAAGTATACATTTCTTCTAAGACCGAGTTGTCTAATACAGTAACCACCTAAAATGTAGTTAATATAAACTGAGATGTGCAAAACCTGTCAACTTCACACTGGATTTCAAAGACTTAATATGAAAAAAATATGAAAAATCCCAGTAACTTCTGCACTGATTACATGTTGAAATTATATGATCTGGATACACCAGGTTAATATTTTCACCTATTGTTTTACATTGGTATGACTACTGTAAAATTTTAAATCATACATGATTTACATTCTATTTCTATAAGATAGTACTATCCCTAAGGGAATTCTTTAGAGAATAGGACACTACTGAAAACTAATGCCTTAACAGAAACCAACAAAAAACTCAAAACAGTTCAGACACAAGTGACAAAGAAGTAATCTATCATGTTTGCTTTTCCCCTTGATTTGTAATGAAAAACTGCATTCTTTTTGAGTTGAGGATATTATTTGTGTAAAATAATTCAAACTGGAGAAATTTTCAATTGAAATGAATCTTAATAGAACCAATCCAATAACTACATACATAAGAAAAACAAACTAGAGAGTTCAACTAACTTGCCCAGTGTTTACATCAGTGTCTAAATGAGAAAGCGGGGAGCATATAGGTCTTCTGCCATTTATTCCAGATCTGTTTCCACGTTACCCAACTATGAGTAAAATATCACAGAACTGGGAAATGGGAAACTTTTTTTTTTTCCTTAATATTGATGCCTGGATCCCAAACTCCAGAGG
>NW_027530632.1:1044928-1045842 GCF_008692635.1 Crocuta crocuta
GATGTTAATCAACTATTTTTAAAAAGCTTATACCAGGAGGGGCATCTGGGTGGCTAAGCTGGTTAAGTGTCTGACTTTGACTCAGGTCATGATCTCACGGTTCCTGGGTTCAAGCCCCACTTTGGGCTCTGTGCTGACAGCTCAGAGCATGGAGCCTGCTTTGAATGCTGTGTCTCTCTCTGTTTCTCCTCTGTTCACACTCTGTCTCTCTCAAAATAAACAAACATTTTAAAAAGTTTGTTTGTTTGTTTGTTTTTTAAAACTTACCTTATACCAGGAGATTCTAATGGGCAGTTGAGACTCAGAACCACTACCAAGAAGCAAGCACAGGCCTATTTTGAAGCAATTTTTTTAGCTACAATTCAATAAGCAGGTGACAAAGGAGAAAGCAATCTGGTTTTCAAGCCATGGCTGCTTTGAGTACCAAAACAAAACTACTGATGGTGATATGTAGCCCGTAGGCATTGGTACCTAGGTGAACCGGTTATCACCAGTACCTGGGTGAATTGTTAAATGTTGTGGACAGCTGAAATTTTATGTCAATCCAAGGAAGCACAATAAAGATGGTATATTAGTGTTGGACGGAATTTTAAGTTTAAAGCCAATGTAATTCATTTTACAAACGCAGGAAAAGACCCAGAGAAGGAAATGTGACTTGCCACAAGTGACAAGCCTAGTGAATGGAAAGTCCTGACTGGACACCAGGGGGAGTCTTGTAATGTCTCCACATCAAATGTTTTGTGTAAGGTGTGTGCTGCAGCCCAATTAAGAGAATTACAACCTATACTTTCTTATTTAAATGAAACAGAATGGAAGACTAGGAAATGGCATTATTTGATGAAACCGTTCTTGTATACGATGCACATAGGCGCACAGTCGTAATATAAAATGTATTTCTTAGTGTGAGCGTGGCA
>NW_027530632.1:1046012-1046823 GCF_008692635.1 Crocuta crocuta
GTGAATCTTTCCATTTCATTCACCATAAATGAAAAGAATCTCGTTCTCTATTGCAGGTTTCCTATTTTGGCTAATTCTGTTTCTCAACTGTGGGAGGTGCGTTAGTTCACAAGAGTTACCTGGTGTTCTGCTTCCTGGAACTTTCATGTACAGCTGAACTGTGTTCATGCCCAGTATGGTGTGACCGACGTGGCTTAGAAGATTTCCTGCTGATACGACGCGTACAAAAGCAGGAAGTTTAGTCAGCTCATGTAGCTGCAACTTCCACCTGCAATAAAATGACAGATCAAGAGTGAAACTCTGCTGCAAATATTTGTGGAAGTTAGCCATTTCTTCAAACACTTTGTGTCCCAATCAGGAAAACAATGAAATCTATAAATACTGTACTTTTGTACAGGAAACACTCAAATGCTTTATTTTTCAGTTTTCCCAAAGATATCTTCCTAACGGAAAAGCATCATAAAAATGACTGAGTAAATGAAAGAGAAAAACTGACTTATTTTTATATCTGTTGTCTAATTCTATTTTATAAAATTATTACATACTATTGATCAAAAAATACAACTTTATGATAGCATAACGAGCATACAGTCAGGGCCCTAATGAAAATCTGTACAAGAGTTTTAAGTTAACGAAAATAACTTAATTGTCAAACCTAGCAAAAATAATTTATCTAAAACTTGTGTATCAAGTTAGAAAAACGACAAACAACGAAAGAGAAGAGGAAACTGTAGACAATTCTGTATCTCGCAGAGGATACCTCCTTGCATTAGTTCACAAAAATACTACTACTTACTTTTTGTCATCATTC
>NW_027530632.1:1046862-1047121 GCF_008692635.1 Crocuta crocuta
TGTTTCCAAACTTTATGGTTTTAAAGGGTCCTTTCCTCCTCCTCCCAGAACTTAAAAAGAGAGAGACAATATTAGAAGCATGCCTTTTAAAGAGAAATACTAAGTGGACATTAAAAATGACTTACTTATCTGAAGATGTAGACTCACTATCTGAGTGGTCTTTATGGTGACTTCTTTTCTCATTTTCTTCCTATAGATTAAGCAAAACACATTCCAGCTTAGTGTTCTACAACCAGCTATCCTTTCCCATCATATAACT
>NW_027530632.1:1047206-1047454 GCF_008692635.1 Crocuta crocuta
CAAAGTTATGTTAAGCATTCTTTCTTGGGGCACTTGGGTGGCTCAGTCGGTTGAGCGTCCGTCCGACTCTGGCTCAGATCATGATCTCACAGCTTGTGAGTTCGAGCCCTTTGGAGCCTGAAGCCTGCTTCGGAGTCTGTGTCTCCCTCTCTCACTCTGCCCCTCCCATGCTCATGCTCGGTATCTCTCTCAAAAATAAATAAAACGTTAAAAAAAAAAAAACTTTTAAAAAAGAGGTCTTTTTTAAT
>NW_027530632.1:1047662-1049592 GCF_008692635.1 Crocuta crocuta
ATTTAAATATTATGCGAAATTCATATTTATTATTTATTGCGATTTCAATAATGTACCCTGTAATTTCTATTTTATGTTTCACAGCATTTTATCACTGTCTTTTGATCCTAACTGTAATTAGACAGTGGCCGCATACATTTCTCTTGTCCATTGTATCTCGAAGAAAATATGTGGGAAGAAATAAAATTGCAACTTCAAAATCAAAGTGATTTAAGTATTTTTCAACTTTAAAAAGGAAGAAAATCCTTTCACAGGCTACAATGTGGATGAACCTTGAAGACATTATGCTCAGTGAAAATAAGGCAGTCACAAAAAGAAAAACTGTGCATAATGTTACTTGTATGAGGTATCTAAAGGGTGTAGAGAACAACAGTGGTGGCTACCAGGGACTAAGGAGACGAGGGACAAGGGAGTTGCTACTTAATGGGTAAAGGATTTCAGATTTGCAAGATGAAAAAGTTCTGGAGAAGGGCTTTGCAACAATGAGACTACTATTTAACACTACTGAATTGTACACTTGCAAATGGTCAAGCTGATAAATTATATTTTATGTGGGNGCTTCCCTTACATTCTGAAGGATCAATAGTTAACGCGTTGGAGGAAAACCTAATAGGGTGACATTGGCCCCTGGAGGGCAAAAACAGGCCCAGATCTCCCAAAACAAGCTTTACAGTTTGAAATTATTTTCATGTGGTTGTAAAAGGGGGAGGATGGAAGGAAATGGGGTAGGAGGGCCTACTTGGGAGAAACAAAGAGTTGCTTTGATTGAACTTTTATCAGCTTCCTACATCAGATGTCTAATGCCCTTAAAGTAAAACTAACATCCAGCTTTAAATAATCTATCAAACTTTTAAAAAATGACATACCTATGATCACATTTTATGTTCTCAAATGCCTTTTTTGAAGGTAATTAAAATATAAAGTCGTAGATGCATAAAGCAGAATGACTGTTAAGGTTCAAACAACTAGTAGAACGCGGATTTAAACCCCAGCTTAAGTTACACTTTTAGGTAATTTTGGCCTAAAATGAATTCAAAATTAGGGGCAGGAAGAAGTATTTCTCACTACTTTAAAGTAATCGTGGTTAATAGTTTAGAAGGTATGTTTTAAATGCTATTATGAAGTCTTTTTTGAATATATCTTCCCCTCCCCCCAAAATATTCAAGCGACTGCCAATAATTTTAATGTTTCCTAAAGGGCATCCATATTATTTTAAAACAAGATCTTATGAAAGACAGGTAGATGCAAACACTGGTTTGATTTATTTCTAGTCAGTCAATTCAGACTCACATAAATACTAGGTGTAGGTGGATTCAACTTGTCCTTTGGCAAGGGAGGGTATGGTGAAGATGGTGGTCTTGGAGGCGGACATTTATCCAATAAAATGCTACTGTTAGATAAGCCATTTTTACCTAGATTCCTTAAAAAAAAGAAGAAGGGAGAATAAATCAGCTGTACATTTATTTAGAAAACAGAAAAAAAAAAATCCCTGAATTAAGTCCTAATTAAGTTACTGGGTAGTTGCACAAATCCATGAAATTTGGATCAGGAAAAAAACTAAGAGCAATTATTAATTTCGGCAAATGCTTAGCTTGATTCCTGTATTTCCACTGAAGAAAAATAATAGACAAGATACAACACATGAATTATTGATGACATTCCTTATTTTGCTCATAAATTTCCAATTTATTTTCTCCACCTAAAAAACAAACGCGAACTCCAATTTCCTCTCCACCATCTTCTACCATCAGATTCTTTCCGTTAAAACGTTAAAACAATAACTTGACCAAAAAGGTCTAGATAATAGTCAAAAAAATAATAATAATAACGTATCTTTCTTCCTATGTCTCATCTCAGCGATTACAACGAGGATATCTTTGTGATAATTTGCAAACCTGAAATGATCTGTAGCTCCCCTCCCCCCCAAATC
>NW_027530632.1:1049603-1052103 GCF_008692635.1 Crocuta crocuta
GACTAATAAAATTCAGCAAAACTACATTTACTAAATTGTCTGGAAATTATACCAATTTTTAAAATGAGGCATATAGTTGCTATCCATTCTCTGATACTCTATATAATTATTACTAGTAGTTGGGGTTCCTTTTCCTTTAATGAATTAAAGTATCACATTTGTTAAGTTATAAATTCTTAAAATACAGTAAAATCATTTCCAAACTCTAACTCTTTTAGTGTTAAAATTTTTTTCTCCTATTTCTTAAAGCTTCTGCTCAACTTAGGAAATCAGCAAGATAAAATTTGAGCTTACAATTCATTCCAGGTTAACTTCACCCAATTATTCCAAGTTCAAAAATAATCAATGCATTAAAATAGCGAGTTCTCTTAAAACATTAAAACTTTAGTTAAGAATTTAGAGTTGTAATTATGATGGGGCGTTAAATTTAGTAATTTTACTTATTGAAGAAGAAATTAGCAATTTTTCATCACAAAGTATAGAATACAGGTTGAAATAGAATTAATTTTCCATATTTTGCTATGTTTTTGCCAAACGGAAAAAAGCCAAAACAAATCAGCCTGTTTTGGTTGGTATTAATGAAAACAAAGGCTTGAAATTCCACCGCTACAAACTTTGGAGATGTTACACTAAACAGCGTTATGGGTGTCACTTTCTGAATTTCCTCACCTAGAAGTCCAAGTAAAAACAAAAGAGTTCATGGCAGGCCTCAAAGGAATGATTGAAGTTTAAAATCACTGATTTTTTTTTTTTTTAAGGTATGTGAAATAGTTACTATTAAAAGTGAAATGTGAAGTTCAATTAACAATTCAGGTTAAAGGTTAAATGAATATTCTACCTACAACATCTCTCATCAAAGCACGAGTAGCCTGTACATTTAAAGCTATCCATGATACATTTAAACTTTTAAGTTTAGGTATAGAATCAGTACTAATTTAGGAACTCCATGGAAGTAGAAAGGAGTAAGTGGTTAACACTGGTAAAGAAACAATTCAAGTGTTACCATTAAACCAATGCAAAATAAACATTCACTTATGATATACATACAAATAATTTTCATGCTGAATTGTACATCTGCCACTCTTTCACCTTGGGATTTAAACAAAATGTGACTCCCAATACATAAAATTTGTTTTCTAGAGCAGGAAATGGGGGTACCATATAGTTCATGAGTAGTATTTTAAGAACTGCAATATAATGGACCTAGAATTAAAACCGCACCAGGAAAGAGCATCTCATGCTAATTAAACATGGCAAGCTTAAAAATGTAAGCTTCTACAACATTCTGCACAGGGAGAGATGAGACTAGAAAACGGGGCTTGACAGATTAGCAGAATTCTGCCTCCATTATTTCTACAGTTCTATAACAAAAGAAAAAAGGGAAATGGAAAAGCAAAATAATGAAAAATGCAGCTGCTTTTATTTTAAAATAGAAAAGAAAAAGGTGAGACCTGACTATGGGAGCTGATATTGATTCAATCATCAAATGTTGCAATTACAATTTTAAATCACAAAAGCGGCAAAGGTACTGGAGCCACTTTTGGATGTATAGCTCTGGCCAGTAGTTCACTATTATGAACCAAACAAGACTCAGATTAAAAATAAACAATGCTTTAAAAAATAACCATATGTGAAAATAAGAGGGTAGTCGAATAAACCATGTAATCAAATTGTATCTAGCAGTTTCTGACTGTACTGCAAACACTGACTCCCTGCTTTTTTGAGGTCAAGTCTGAAACAAACAGGAATTCCCCTGAAGGAACTGAGGTAGGTAGTTGTCTATATGGTGACTATTAAGCCTTCTCCACTGAAAACACACTTCTCAGCCCTAATACAAATGACACAACTGTGTGTTACAGGAAAAGACTTTATCTTCTGAACACGTAAGTGTCCGACACTGTTTATAATACTTTAAAACAAGGGCAATGAAATTGTAATGCAACAGTGTCAAGTGGAGAAAGGCACTGAAGAAAGAATTATTATCCCATTTTAAATCCTTTTCTCTCTTCTTGAAACTTTCCCCAAGCCTGATTAGGAAACAATTAGTCATTGCCCAATGCTTTAAAATACTGGCTTAAATTTAGTCTGAAATTTACCCATATCATTCGGTAGATAAATGAAGATGTGCTCTGTGAGTAAACCAATCTACGCTTTAATTACCTTTGGTTATGAAGCTCCTAGACCAGAGACATCAACTCTCTTGCTCCCAAGTCACTTTCCCCTTCTAAATTCTGGATTCCTGGCCAGTGCAGGACACCACCAACAGAACAGAAATGGCAAAGCTGATGCCGATCACTTACCATCTTGACTTTTCTCTAAAGATCTGTATCTCTAATTTATCAGTGCATTTTTGGTTCCTTCACTAATAAGCCGAGGCCTACAGTGAACTGAAATAACCCAAGCCACCCCAGAGGTCTACAGTGTTCTGATGTCATCTAGCCACTTACAAGTTTATGTATGTATGTATGTGTATGTATATATAAACACACATACATGCATA
>NW_027530632.1:1055680-1055841 GCF_008692635.1 Crocuta crocuta
AATTTCATTAAGAAGAATTTTTTCATTTCATTTTACAGACAAAATAATTAAAAAGGAAAAGGCTAATTTTTTAGCAACAATGATTAGAGTAACACTGGAATCATAAAACAGCAATTTAATCATTTCCAAATTGTAATTTCACAAAATCAAAAAGAGAACCT
>NW_027530632.1:1055867-1066832 GCF_008692635.1 Crocuta crocuta
ATAACAAACGGACCCCTCCACCCCCAGCAAAAATCTCAGGACTGCTGCACTTTGAGTTGAAAATTATTTCAGCAGCAAGGTCAGAAGCCTTTTTGACTTTAGGTGAAACTAAATTAGTAATAAGCTACAATGGAATAACAATTTAGCTAATGACAAGATATTTATATACTGCATTTAAAGGCTGCATTTACTAATCTAGTTAAAACCAGCAAGCATATCCCTAAAACCAGATTCTAAAACTAAAAATCTTAAATGGTATATTTCTATTCAAGAAACTTATCTACCTAAAAAAACTAGATACATGAAAAGTTGATACACATCAATGAGCATGCAAAGGAATGCAATCTGGTTTTAAAAGCTTAAATAGGCAACTAAAACGTCAACAATAGCAGTTAAAAGATAAAATCTCTAAGTTATATGAAAACTTTTCATAAAGTAAAAATACTGTAATATTATAAGCATGTCAGTAATTAAAAAATAGTATCCAAGAAATAGTCTGGGTGGCTGAGTCAAAATTTCATCTATCATCAAATATTTACTCAGAAGATAATCATTTAACAAGTTACACTGATTACAGTATGCAGATAAGTAAAAAAAAAATCTGACCATTTTATTACATCATCTTTATCTGCAAATCAAATATGTTAGGTTATAAACTCGTTAGAGTACTTGCTGAACAATCACCTACAGCTCCTATAATTTTACTTTCATATCTTAAGTGGTACCTTTGAATAAACTCTTCATAACTGTAATGTAAAATGAGTATGGATCTCTATATCCTCTCATCATCAAAAGCTGAAGTTGTACCATACAAGTCTATCAATGGTCTAGGTGTCATTACAAGTTGAGAAATTTCACTACCACTGGAGAAAAATATCTGAAAAGGTTTATGGAGGACAGTATTGAAAACACCTCTATAATTATATTAATACCAGAGACAGAACTCCTCACCTACGATGATCATGCAGCAACCGCATCTGGGAAACCTCTGACCTAGAATCAGTTCAACAACATTTTTTGGACAATTTTCCCAACCACATTATCTAAATTATAAGGCTTCTACGGACACTGGCCTTGAGGAGCCTGTGAAACAAAGGCTGGGGCTCTCTACCAGTCAGTATTCAGTCCTGTACAAAGGCTCATGGCCTGCAAACCAAAGGCTCTTTCATTGGAATTATGTTTTGAAAAGACAGCAAATTCCCAAACTAGACTTGAGAGTATTTAACTGAAAATCTCAAAACTAAGCAAACCAGGAAGTAGATGTACTAAAGAAGAACAATAGAATCATCAGTTACAATCCTAACAAAGGTTCCCACCTATTAACTGCCAGTTATACCTCGGTGCTACAGGCATCCTAACAAAATTCTCAGGTTCTCCTTTTCAACAGTCCTTTAATGTTCAAAGACCCAGGACCCTCCCAAATCCCACCCTCTCACCTACTCTACCAATTCTCTCCTCTTTCTCCCGCATTAATTTCTCCCTCTCTACTGAACCTTGCCCATGAGCTTCCACCCACCTTCAATTTCTTTCTGATTTCCCCCATCTTAAATTTAAAACAAAAAACAACTCTTAATCCCACTTTCCCTTCCCTACCACCTGTTTCTCTCCTTCCTTTTCATGCCCTGGTCTACGGGGATGGCGTCCCGGCACTGTGGGGTGTGCAGCCCACACAACTTCAAGGTGTCTGTGCTGGGACTGTCTACATCTACTGCTTTCGGTTTCTCTCTTTCCCGTTTATGTTGAAGCCAACCTCAATCAGGCTTTTGCCCCCACCAGGCCACAAAGATGTCAGCAAATGTATTCTCAAGTGTCACAAAGCAAGTTTTTTAGGCTTTGTGGGCCATATAGTCTCTGTCACAAACATTTTTTTGGCATGCAAAAACCATTCTTCAGTTGTGGGCTGTAAAAACAAAAACAAGGGGCGCCTCGGTGGCTCATCTGGTTAAGCATGTGACTTCGGCTCAGGTCACGATTTCAGTCTGTGAGTTCAAGCCCCACGTCAGTCAGTGCAGAGCCTGGAGCCTGCTTCGTATTCTGTGTCTCCCTCTCTCTCTGCCCCTCAGCTGTTCTCTCTCTCTCTCTCAAAAATAAAATAAAAACATAAAGAACAAAATTAAAAACAAACAACCAAAAAAACCAGGTCATGGTCGTCGGGTGGATTGGCCTGTGCCCCTTAGTTTCCTGGGCCCAGCAATGCCACCAAATACCTCAGATGGCCAATTCCCAGCCCTTACCTTACTAGACCCATGAAGCACTGTTTGATTTACACTTTGATCATGCTTTCCTCCTTGACGCACTTACTTCACTTGCCTTCCAGGCCATCACTCACATCCTCCTGGATCTCCTACTACCTCACAGGTCACTCCTCTATAAGCCTTCTTTGCTAGTTCTTCAATATCCTGGCCTATTACACTGGAATGCCCCAAAGCTCCCAGTCCTGAGTTCTTTCCTCCATCTACTCCCACCCCATAGGGACTCTCACCCAGACTCACCCACCCCTCGAGTTGGGCCAGGCTAGCTTTATTCCTCCCTCTCACACTCCACTCTACCAGCTAATCCTACCAGTTCTACCTTCCAAATGAACCCAAAAGCTGACCGCTTCTAATGCTGCCATTGTGGGTCCAGTCACCACCATCTCTTAACCTGGATCACAGCAATAATCTCCAAATCGGTCACATCATCTCTACCTTTGCCTCCTTTAGTCTCTCCACAGAGTACCAGAGAGGACCTAGTTAAAACCTAAGTCAGATCACGCCATTCCTCCATTCTAAAACCCCCTACAGTTTCCCATTTAACTCCATAAAATCCAATACCCTTACAAACAATGGCCTACAAGGTTGAACATGACTTAGCCAGCCTGTTTCCAACTGGACCACACTTCCCTCCCCTCTCACTCTTTGCTCGCCCTGCTCAGCCATCCTCGCCACCTTGACTTACCTCAAAAAATGCAAAACACACGCCTATCACCTTAGGTCCTACCGCTCTTTGCCGCTCCTGGAGACCTGGAACACTCTCACCGCAAATAACTTCAAGGTCACCTTGTAACTCCTGCAGGTAGGTGTTCATTCAAATGTCATCTTCCAGTGAAGCCCTCCCTGACCTTCCTATCTATCACTGTGAATCCTCTACCACCAATCTCTAGGGTGCCCCCGGTCTCCTTTCTAATACATGTTTTCAGAGAACTAATCATATCATTACCTAATACTCTCTATATAATGCTTATTTGTTTACTGCCTTTTTACCTGCATGAATGAAGGGATTTTTGTGTCTGGCGGGTGTATCCCCAGAACCTCGAATGGGACATGGACATAATAGGTGCTCAACATTTAAGAATAAATAAAACTATTAATCATTCTAGAAAAGATGGTCCCGCCGAGAATAGTACTTCAAGAATAAACTTAAAAGTCTTTGAAAAATGAAGTTATTTTGGTTTTACCAATAGTATAAGGCTAACTAGCAAGAAGTCAAATATTTCTTACTAAGAAAAGTACAAGTAATTTGGCAATGTGTGTTGGCAACATTTTTTAGATCCTTACTCTTTGACCCTTCAGCTCCATTTTGAAACACACGCTCCATGGAAACCATCCAAAACACAGGAAAAACGATGTGCATAAATATTCAGAAGTAAAAACTTAGAAATTATAGGTCTAACAGTGAACTGAGTGAAATATAGCACATATCTTTGACAGAAATAATATTCATGAAATCCATTACTCTGTTTTGAAAACTTCAGTGACTCTACTTTGCCTTTAAGACAAATTAGGCGGAGCACCCAGGTAGCTGAGTTGGTTACGTGTCTGACTTCGGCTCAGGTCATGATCTCATGGTTCGTGGGCTAGAGCCCTGTGTCGGGCTCTGTGCTGTCAGCTCAGAGCCTGGAGCCGGCTTCAGATTCTGTCTGACTGTCTCTGTCTTTCTCTCTCTCTCTGCCCCTCCCCTGCTCATGGTCTGTCTATCCCTCTCAAAAATAAACATTAAAGGGGGGAAAAAAAAAAAAGACAAATTAGGCAACTTCCTCTACCTTCCTCAGCCTCTATTTCACCATTCCCTCTTCATTATCTATACTCTAGGCACACTTTACCAGCCCCCTCCCCTCCCAAATTCTCCAATTCCTGGAAACTCTAACATCTTGGTTTATGTGTCCCCCTAGGTACTCTGACAGTGACAGCACTTTTCACCAAAGTCACACTTCAGAGTAATTTACAGTGCCTGCTTCTTTAATGGTCTTTTTCTCCCTTCACAGTGAATACCTAAAACGTATTCACTTAAGCATCTGATCTTAGGTAGGCAGTACATGTCGAAATGAACTATGGAAGCAGCGAGTTTTAGGGGGCTGTATGATCTATTTTCTCTACCTCTGGAAATTTCCAAGATTGTGTGTGTGTACGTGCGTGGGCATGCAAGCGTGTATAGAATTTTATAATGGAAAAGAGTATGCTCGTGTATGTATGTATGTATGTATATGTGTATGTGTGTGTGTGTGTGTATATATATATACACATACATATATATATATGGAGTCAAAACGTAGCTAATAACATTATAGTGCTATGAAATGCTTATAAAAACAGTTCCTCAAACTCCTATTTCTTTTTCTCTCAAAATGCATAAAACCAAAAAGAAGAGAAGTAATATGTGAGAAGCCAACAAAGCAGCTGGTTCTTCTATTACCTGAGTGGAGTTAGATAGTTGGTTTTTCCACGGCTCCTCTGCGCTGCTGGTCAGGTTTGTGCGGTTATGAGGTAGAGTGAGTGCGTTTCGCTGCAGGTAAGGCACGTTTCCGTTACTTCCACTTCCTGTTATGTGATTATTGCCTATCAATATAGTGTCTGTACTCCCCAGCGTTCTTGATGTGCTACAGGGAACGTGGCCTGTAGAAAAGGGTCCGTTGGCCAAAGGCTGCCCAGGGCAGGCAGGGCGGACTCCAGGCTGAGAGACGCTAGGCACTCTGGTCAGAGCGAGCTGCGGCTGCTGGCCAGAGACGGAGTTTGTAGGCAGTGATGAGTCAGCTGTTGGCCCGTTAGGAATCCCAGTAGATCGTACCTGTGCAACTCCTGTTTGTCTCATCTGTCAAAAAGCGAATGAAAAATGAATGCTCTTTGTGTGGTCCAGAAGGTAGAGAACCAAAATGCGAAGGTGTATCACCGGGTAATCGCCGATCTTACCCTAACATTTCATTTCTCTAGGCTGAAAAATACACACTTTTTAAAAAACAAGAAACTGTGTGTGTTCATACTTAGAGATTAGCTTCCTCAGAAAAGCAGAAATCTGTTTTATTTTTAAGAAACATCCCTTTAGTAATGGAAAAAAAAAAAAAAAGGCAGCTGAAAATTAAGAAAACTGTGGAACTTACAGGTCTTTTTCCCAACCACAAAATGAGGGTTCTCCAATTTTCATTCTATTACATTTATATGCCAGATACTACACACTCAGCAAGTCCTAGAACCCCGTCTCGGTTTAGACAGCTTGTTAAGCATTAAATAATAGAAATAAACCCTCAGAACAGAGGCAAAACAGCATGTAAATAAGTAACAAAAGACCAAGTCTTGTGCTCAAAATTAAATTTATAGCTGTTTTTTCCCTAAAACTCTCTGTCCATTATTAGTATTTTAAGAAGCAAGATTACTAAATTCCACCACAAACTGGCAGAAAGAAGCAGGCATGACCATGCTCTAAAATGACGTTTCAGTCAATAAAAGTACTCAAAACGCTAACAAATCTTAGGGGGAAAAAAATGCTATACACACTTGGTGTTGCTGCATTAAGACAAACTGACTTTCCAGCTGTTCCAGCATCAGTTTCTGTGCTGGATTTAAGTTATTTCTATTTGCACGGAGCTGTTCCAAGTGCTAGAAGAAGAAGAAGAAAGGAGAATACAGTCAAAGACATATCTAAGAAACCAGCTCAAGCTCACTATTCTAGGCAACCTTGTCCTGAAATGACTGGGCCAACTCGGAGCCGCTATCTAGTCAAAGATACTGATTCCTGACCAACAGCAACTAACCCTGAGATGAAGTCCTTTAAGAAGTTTGAGAAATTAAGAAATAAACATTCATTGGAAGAGGTTTACTGTAACGTGATATTTGAGACACACAGGCATAACGTTTTACTTATTACTACTCTATTTTTCAGTATCCACACAGAAAGTTCATTAAGCTCAGAAATGCATTATGACAAGTACACTCAAAGCATCACTGTTTCGAATAGGAAAAGTGTCAAGACGGCTTGACTATCCAAAATTAGCGGTCTGCTTAAGGTGTGCATCTACATCAAGAAATATGCTATGGCCATAAAAGAACAAAGAAGCTCTTTACATCCCGACAAGGAAAGGCCTACATAATACACTGTTAACAAGCAATATACGGAGCATTCTGCCATATGTATACAAAAGGAGAAAATGAGTCACATGTCAGAGAAGGAGGATGCAGGTCTGCTTCCTTGTACAGGCCTGACATGTCTCAGGAAAGACAGGTAAACTGGTAACCCTGGCTGGCTGTTGGAAGGAGAACTAAGTGAGTAGGAGCAGGAGCTAAAAGCTAAGCGGGCAGGGATTTACTCTGTGGAGCCTACAACCATACGGATGCGATGTGAACTATGTGAATGTTGCCTGTTTAAAAATAAAACCAAAAATAAGTGAAAATCAGGACTAATGATCCCATTACTCTGATAAACCTGGGTTTGTTTTACTTGTAGTGCATTTGACGGGATTCACTGCCACTCAACTTTAAGAATTAATACTTAAAAATGTAAAGCTTACTTCTTCTACTCCTTTTCAAGAGGCAAAACAATGTGTCAGAAGCGCTGCCTTACATACCTGTAATTTCTGTGGTGTCAAACACCACGAATGAGCTTGCTGCTGTACTGGAGGATGTGACACTGCATGGCCACTACTCCAATTATCAGAAGTATTCTGAGGAAGAGTGATAAAAGAAAATTAAAGAATATTTGGTTAAATCCACAGAGTTAACAACAGTGACTAATGAAGGCCAAATGACTATGAATTGGAATATTTACATATAAAGAATTGTTATGACATTAAATTCTTTTAAAAATAATTTTACATGCATAATAAATTTGGGAAATCATAAATTCAAAAAAATATTGATTCTTTAATCAGCCACCCAAAAAGGCCCACCCCTAAGCTATGGCCCAAATGGCTAACCTAAACACCACGCTGTCCACTAGATCCAGCAATAAATTTATCTCAATGTCAGTAGAAAGTGATGATGAAAAGTGTGTTGAGATCTTAACGGCAGGGAGATGAATAAAATGATTTGATGAATGCAAATTGAACCCTACTTTCTGTATTTAATATGATGCTAAGAATTTGGGATGGAAAAACTCAAACCTTTCACTCTTTTGATGTCCACAGATTTAAAATACAGGACAGGAGATAGTCAAACTGCACAAGTTCAGGGCAGTTGGGAGATTCCTTTTTGACTGTGATTTTCTATTTCTCTAAAATATATACCTTTGTTGGACTAGATGTTCTTTTCCTCTTGGCAGGACTGGACAGGTCATCTACTTGGCTAGAAGGAATCATGTGTAGTGGCAAGGATTGCTGTGAAATTGGTGTTTGACTGAGGGCTAATACAGGTTCAGTATTTGGATGATGAGGTTTACATGCCTAAGAATCACAGAAGGAAGACAAAAATAGGGTTCTATATATTCTTAGTTCATTCCTTCAAATTATAAAACTTTACAAACTGCATACTTTTCAAAGCTATGTGGACATCGCTGATGGCAATTATTGAAAATCAAAATCAAATGAATCATCAATGGAGGAATGTGTACCTTCCTTTGAAAACCTGCTTTCGAAATTAAACAAACCACTGCAGCATTATTTTAAGAAATCTCCTTCAAAATCATGAAAATGCACAAAGGTTCTAAACTGGCACCCCAAAATTGCTTCCCGTATCAGAGGGAGTTTTGTTTCGATCTAGATTCCCTTCACAATTAAATCCAAAGGCTTTGTCATTAATAAAAGGCTCCTGTACTTAGTAAAATATGCTTGACCACTACAGATTGAAAAGAACCCTTAAAGCTGGGCACCTGCAGAACATAACCCAACTTCTCACCTGCTGTGCTGTGTTCATGGCACCCTGCCTGGAGGTAAGCTCTGCGGGGATTGGTAGGCTCCACGCCTCCTCAATACTAGGAAGTAATTTAGTTTTATTCTGTAGACTACCTTGTGGAAGGTTACACAACTGAGCCTAGGAAAAATTATGTAAAAAGCAAATTTAACACAAGCCTACTTGAGTAAGAGCAAGTCCACTAAATCTTCCTAAATGCTATAACTAATTGTTTTTAAAAGAAAATAGATTCTTAATTTGGGGTTTCAGAAAGATACTAAGTATAAAGAGGGTAACCGGAACATAGACCTTTGTGAGAATTCAAACAAAGCTGAGCTCTGTTTTCAAAGTTCTCATAGCTGTCTTCTCATGAAACTCCAAGCAAGAGTGAAAGACAGTGTTTGTGTTCTTTTCTCTAAAATGCTATGACAACTTAAAAATGTAGACAGTACGTAGGAAAAAATTATGTAAATTAATATACATCAACAGTAAATGTGCAAAAGAGCATCTTTTAAAATACTGCATATCTTACTTAAAATGAAAAGTAAAATAATATTACAAGCTATGGTATGTTTACAAAATATGGAAACAAATTATAGACAGCAAAACACAACTAGACAAACTTTCCAGCCACCCGCCTCCTGCCTGAGTGTCATGGGGAAACATGTGCCTTTAAAAAACTGTTTTTTAAAAGTTTTACCTGTAAATACTTAATTCGTGCTGCAAGTGCAGAGGTATTACTACAACTTTTGCTTCTGGTTGCATTTAAGTAGCATTTAATGGCATCCTGAGGCTGGTTGCAGGATTCGTAGAGTGTGCCTAGGTCCATCCAGGCTGCGGCATGGCCATGGTCCAATTGCACAGCACAAATATAAGCCTGTAAAGCATCCATAGGCTGATTTTGTTGCTGATATAGCACGCTAGAAAGAGAAATTAAGGGGGGAAAAAAGGGGTCAACTAAGAAGAACGACTCAGCTTCACCAAGCATATTATATGTGATATACAACTGTCATGTATCAAGTGTAATACCATTATTTGTATATAAAGTCTTACCCTATTGAACACCATGTATCTGCACTTGCTTCTGATTTATCAATAGACTGCCTGTAAGATATAAAGGCATCCTGAACTTTCCCAATACTTGAATAGCACCTGAGAGGGGAGGGGGAAAAAAAATCCAGACAATTCCATTAATACTGATTAATTCATTTGCTAAAAAAAAGGACTACATATATCAAAAGAAATTAAGTCCAAATGAGCGAACATATTTCTGTGAATGTGTGTGCAGATGCATATATATAATTATAATGTACATTATAATTAACCATTCAATAAACTATACAAGCATGCTGCATTAATGAACAATACTGAAATAACTAAAGGCCATATTACTTCACTATTATATTGAGAGCTGCAAGTGTACACACGCGCGCACACATGCACTTGCCACTCCACTTATATAGCTTGATCTCTGTACACAGCTTGATCTATTTATATAGCTTACATACAGGAAGAATATAGACCTAAAAACCAAGAAAACCATTCTATTCTGGTAAGACTTAATGAATCAGGTTCTAATTCTCCTTTCCTAAATAATAACCTTGAGGTCAACCATTCTGTAATTTGTAAAGAATACAAACATTAAGACCCAGGTAATATCAAGCTAACTATCAAAAACAGTACAGTAAGGCGAGTGAGAGATTTCACGACACGTAAGGGCAGCAAGGTCTGATTAAAGTTTCAAGGACCTGTTCTGTTTTGTTTAATGTTTGTTTATTTTCTGAGAGAGAGAAAGAGTGCGCGAGCAAGAGAGCCTGAGTAGGAGAGGGGCAGAGAGAGAGGGAGACACAGAATCTGAAGCAGGCTCCAGGCTCTGAGCTGTCAGCACAGAGCCCGACGCGGGGCTCCAACTCACAGACTCCGAAGTCATGACCTGAGCTGACATCGGACGCTTAACCGACTGAGCCACCCAGGCGCCCTCGCTCCTTTTTTCTTAAAATTTTTAAAACGTTTATTTATTTATTTATTTTTGAGAGAGAGAGAGGGGAACCTGTTATCTTCTTAATGCAGATATATCTGATGGATACACAGAACAGCAGCTGAAATTATAAATACAGAAATTATCTTCTTAGTGCTTGGTGCTAAGGAAAAAAGAAGAAACAAAACCCGGTCCCTGCCTTCAAGGAGCTTACAATTTAGTTGAGGACTGAAGACACATTACAAATGTCATGATGCCAAATCAACTGTCTGGCACAGACAAGAACTGGTTTGAGAATTTAAGGTAGAAGACACCATAATACACACTACAGGACTTAGGAAAAGCAAGAAAGGAAGCATAACACTAAGGAATCTGAATAGGTATAGAGGCATATTGTTTAGATCAGTAATTCCCAATTATCAGCCAGTATATAGCAATTTGGCCATGAAAACAAAATAGACACACAGCAACATATACTTACATATACAAGTTTTCCATTAATACTTATACTGTAGCTGACTTATTTTGAAATACTACTGGCTAACTAAATGGCAAAAAAATCTTAAATGTTTTTACTATATTTAGATCCTCATAATTATTCTTTGAAATTTTACTGATTCATGAAATCCAAAAGTCTGGGAACCCCTGATTCAGACAGAGAAGATGAAAGAGGGCATTTCAAAATGTTGTTTGAACAGTATGAGCAAAACTTAATGCATATAAGATAGCACAAAGAGGAGAGAATTATAAATCCAGCCCGAGGTTACCCTGAAGTTTTTGTCTCACAAGGGAAATGGCACCATGAAAGCACCTTTTAGGAATATTAATCTGCTAGCAAGGTGTAGAGATAAACAAAGAAAAATAAATGATGGACAGTAAAATAGAAGGCAGCTATATTCACTGGCTTGGAACAGG
>NW_027530632.1:1066867-1070608 GCF_008692635.1 Crocuta crocuta
AGAAAGTAGAAAGAAAGAAAGAAAAAGAAAGGAGAAATAATAAACCCAAGATATGTCAGGACTTTGTGACTGACTGATTAGATATTCATGAGGGGATAGCAGGGAGGCTATAACTTAGATTTTAAGCCTGACCAAAGAGAGTTAAAAAAGAAATGGTGACATCATTGGCAAAAATAAAAGGAGAAGAGCTGGTCTGGAAAAGAATATGATGAATGAGCTTTGAAATATGCGTACTTTGACGTGAGATGAGAACAATAAAACGGATAATGTTAGGTAAAGAATAGGAGATGTGGTCCTGAAATTTAATACCTTGAAATGGAGAAAATCTAGATTTGAAATTCATCCATATAGAAGAGAGGGTTTAAGAATATAGGACACCTACAAGAAGAGGTAAAAATAAGCCTAAGGAATCACTAATCTTGTGGATTGAGCAATAAGAAAAGTCAGTGACTGAGATAGAGAAGGCAATGTCAGAGAGCACCTGCAAACTTTTACAAAGTGTGTTAGTAACTTCGGACAATGCCAAGTAGGGACAGACACCACAAAGAAAGGGAATGCTTAACAGATAGTAGAAAATACGTTCTGTTTGTTGTTGTTAAATCAAAGCCCAATCTCAGGATTTATAGACAAATCTACCTAACCACTGGTAGGAATAAGCAGTAATTCCCAAAACCAATGTTTTCACATTCCATTCCTACAAAGTGAAAGTAGGAAACCAGTGTGCCCAAATACAGATGTCCCAGTCCAACCACCAACCACTTTCCCTCTAATAAAACTTAACAAAGTTCTCCTGAGATAGCCTTGTGTCTTTGAAAAAGCAATGAGTGAACCTAGGCTCTAGTTCCTGTTCTGATTTAGTTACCTGGGTGACTGTAACCTTAGATAAACCATTTCACTCCTCTGAACTCACTTTCTACATCTGTAAAATGACAGGGTTTACAGAGTGAAGCAGGTGACCTCCCTGATCCCTCCTAGTTCTAAGACTCTACAGTTATGTGATACTGCCAGTACTACTATAAGAGCATTACCACATTACACCTTTATTATGATATACACATGCCAAATGACATCTTCAACTCAGACCTGAATGCGAAGATAAGTAATAAAAAGCCTTAGAAATATTAGGGTCATCAAATCCCAAAGCTGCTTACTGACAATTGAGGGCTTCATTCAGAGCTTTAATAACTTTATGGAAATTTTTTTAATGTTTATTCACTTTTGAGAGAGAGAGACAGAGATGGAGCGCAAGTAGGGGAGGGGCAGAGAGAGGGGGAGATATAGAATCTGAAGCAGGTGCCAGGCTCTGAGCTGTCAGCACAGAGCCCTACAGGGGCTCGAACCCACGAACCATGAGATNAGCTTTAATAACTTCTTAAAGATTTTCTCACAACAAAACAGATGGGAAGCAACACATTAGAAGGCAGTGAAAGGAGGTCAAAAAACATAATTTTAAAAAGTCTAAAATAATTGTGGAATTATGTTTTTAAGAATAAAAAATAATGAAGAAGGGGCACCCAGTGGCGCGGTTGTTAAGCATCTGACTTCAGCTCAGGACCTCACAGTTCATGAGCCTGAGCCCCACATCGGGTGAGCCCCATTTCTCTCTCTCTCTGCCCCTCCTGGGATACTACTATCTTTCCCTCTGCCCCTCGCTCACTTGTACCCTTTCTCTCTCTCTTTCTCTCTCAACAAACAAACACACAAATAAATGACATCTAACATGATAATCTTGAACTCCAAAACAAGTTAAACTGTGCTAGGCATTCTTTCTTTGGGAAATAAGTAAGGCATGTTGTGTATTTGGAAAATTTTACTTGAAAAGATTCAAAGAAAAGCATCTCAGTGGCTTAACATGTAAAATCAGTGAATTAAAAAAAAAAAAAAAAACCCCCTCNNCTTTATCTCAGGTTAAAAGGAAAATAACTGCTAGTACACATGCCTTTTAACCTGTATGAAAAGAAATGTCCGTATGTAACCGCTAACCCGAGAGACGAAGACCAGGCAGGCCCCACTTCCCAGCACCAGCCCTCCTGTCCGGTCCGTGTACAAAGTGTCCCGCTGTGCAACACTGACCAGCGGCAATGGCGCTGGCCCGGAAGGCAAACAGCGTTCAGTTAGCTCTTTTACTCCGTGTACCAAACAGCCACTCTGTGGCAATATACAAAGATGGCAAGTTCTGGTCTCTGGCCCCAAACATCTTCCGGGAAAGAGAAAGACAAAGTTTGGACTCTTAAGCTTTACCAGGGAGCAACCCAATTAGATGATTTTATAGACTTGGAAGGTATTAGAAAATTTCTCCTAAAAATAGGTACTTTCCCTGCCAACCCTTGTGGTACATTATTAATGACTAATCAAACATCTCTTAAAAAAAAAAAAAAAAACCTTAATGTTACTCCATCTCATACAAACACACTTTGCTAAATTTAAAGGAAAAGTGAAACCATACAAAATACTAAAACTTAATGGGACTACGTGGCAAATTCAAAGAGTTTAAAATTAAAGCCAAATAGAATAATTTCAAAAGAAATCATAAAATTGAAACCTTCAGGGTAAGAAGACACCTAACAGATAATCTATAACGAGGGTTTCTCAACCTCAGCACTACCAACATTTTGGGTCAGTTACTCTTTTGTCGGAGAGGCTGTCCCACTAGATTGCTTGCGGCACTCCCCACGGTTGTAATCTAACCAAGTGTCTCCAGACATTATAAAATGTCCCTTATCGGACAAAACAGCCCCTAATGAAAACCACTGACCTAATATAATTCTCTTATTTAAAAGGTTAAAAGAAATCGGAAGCATCAAAAAGTTGTAACATGTATCATTCATGATTCTACAATAGCCTAGCCAAGACCTGAATCTAGTCTCCCAGCTGCTAGTCCACGGATCTTTCCACCATGCTGCAAAAGCTAAAACCAGTTAGGAACCAAAATACAATCTAACAATGGTCCAAAAATATAATCTGATACATATACCCAAGGTATATTTCAGATAACCAATGAGCACAATTTAGGCATTTTAAGTACAGAGAAAAGTTTAGAGACTTGCAGAACACTATTTTCATTATTATGTCACTTCTCCTTTCCAACAAATCCAATAATAATGTATCCACTTTCTTACTGTGAGATTTCAAGTAGAACTGATTTGAGACCTACTATTAATCAAATATGTCCATTCTAATGTATGTATCATTAATCAAAATTACAAATAGCCAGGTTCCATTGGCTACCGGTGGTCACCAGGCAAAATGAAAAATTAATTCTGTTCTATTTAACAGGCATATAAAAAAAAAAAATACCAGAAATCAGAAGGAAAGGCATTTTGGTACTAGAACGAAGAATTACTATGCGATAAGTCTTTTNTATGGAGAGAGGGAAATATACTAATCAGATTATAAATATAAGCAAACATTTTAGCTCAGAATTCCAATCTCTTAGCTGGAATACACAAGAGCAGAATGTCAGCGTCTGAGAAGTCTCACCTTCCGAGGAAATACCAGGACTGGCCAGAATTAGGGTCTGCTTCCAAGGACTTCTGGAGATACTGAATAGCATAGCTTTCCTTGGTGGCTTTATCTCCCAGAAGATCCACAGTGTGATGCATCCAACCTACAGTAAATGATGAACAATATTTACCTACATGACTTCATTGTTCTTCGGTTTTTATGAATACCAAACAGAAAACACATAAATAAAAATAGTCTTTTTTTCCCCCAGTCAATTTATTCATTTAGTTTTCCATA
>NW_027530632.1:1070733-1076631 GCF_008692635.1 Crocuta crocuta
CCATACACATCCCCAAAATTTAGAACTGCCAATTCTGACCATAAGGAAGTCTGTTTCTCATGGGAGGTACAGTTCAACCTATAAAGAACTTTATTCCAGAGAAACCAAAATGATTTTAAGCACTGACTTAACACTTAGATTACAAACTACAGTTCCTCTTTTCTAATTTTGGTATTTGAAAACATTCCAAGTTATGAAACAAAGAATATAAAAATGTTCAATCCTATTCACTGCTCCATGTAAAATTTTATGTGCATTTTAAGACTCTCGAAGACAGTCTATTAACCCATTGCTTATTTCCAAGGAGTAAACATGAGACTATTTAATCAATGATAGCTCGGAGTACAACACACACATATAACCCTACCTCACTGGGAATGGCCACGTATATTAACAACTTATCTAAAATAAAAACTGTAAAGCGTTTGACAATTGCTTAAAAATAAAACCCAAGTCTAAGTATATTCAAATGGTGCAAATAAGAATGGTATAAAATGGATACCACAAATGTTTAACAAATAAATTTAAATAGTGCATAATCTCAAAAAGTTGAATACACAGAAGCAGAGAGTAGAAGGATGGTTGCCAGGAAAGGGGAGGTAGGGGAAATGGGGAGAAACTGGTCCAAGGGTACAAGTTACACTTATGCAGAATGAGTGAGTCGAGAGAGTAAGGCAGAATGACTATAGTTAATAAAACTATACTACCTAACAGAAAATTGCTAAGAGAGTATGTTTCAGGTGCTCCCACCGCACACAGATAATAACTATGTGAGGAGATGGAGATGCTGATTAGCTTCACAATACTAATCATTTCATGATGTATACCAGATCATGTTGTACACCTTAAATGTGCACACTTTTATTAAATAAATAAATAGCTATGTGAGCAATCAAAAGACTGGATCATGCAATACTGTATTCCAAAACCTTTAAGATAGCACAGGACTAATTTGGTTTAATTTGCTGGGGAGATCATACTTCAGCTGTGGATCATTTCAAGTGCACAAAATCAGCTTTGTTCTTTGCGTACAGTCCATATTATACATAACAAATAAGGACCCTTATTTTCTGACATGTATTATAGTTGCTGTGCTCCAAAATATATTTCAAGGAGACTGCATGACTATGTTTTATGGAAATACATGTCAATAACACATATACTTTGATTCACCTGTTCCTCTTATCTCCCGCTATTACTAGTAAGAATGGAACCTAGAGAAACAAGCTCTAAAAGGAGCTGCTCAAGCAGCACTGACAAGCAAGGAGGAAGGATTGATATGCAGGCATAAATTAGACTTAATTAGGAGAAGTGTTTTTCCTTTCAACAGCATGAAACGTTTATTAGACTTCTATACTCTGAAATAGGGTAAGCCAATGCCGAAGACAACAAGTGATTCAGACATAACTGAACCAAAACTATTTCAATTTATTTCTTAAATTTAAAAGCTGTGTGAATTTTTACTACTGATGCATTCCTCACTGCACAAAAACTTAATTATCAATAGTGTGGATTAAAAAAACAGTTCATATTCAAATATGAGCTGAATGAGTAAGCTGTCTTATGCTAAAGGCATCACTTTGTTCTTTTTACTTAAGAAATGACACAAAATCGTTCTTTACTATACTAATAAATTTGTTTTAATTTGAAGATATAAATACACACTATTCAAACACACTCTGTAAACTTATTAAAAACCAATATTCAAAAAGCTCTACAATCCCTAAAAGTATGGATAACTCAAGTAAAATTCTAACCAGAGATTAAATTTAAAACAAACCTAAAAACAAAGTTTTATATTAAGGTAATGTGTTTATTTTATATAATCATATGATCCACATCAATATCATGAAGATCAGTTATAAAATCTAGGCTTAAATAATTTGAGGGGCGCCTGCGTAGCTCAGTTGGTTGAGTGTCCGACTTCAGCTCAGGTCATGATCTCACGGTTCGTGAGTTCGAGCCCTGCGTTGTGCTCTGTGCTGACGGCTCAGAGTCTGGAGCCTGATTCAGGTTCTGTGTGTTCCTCTCTCTGCCTCTCCCCCACTCACTCTCTGTCTCTCTCAAAAATAAGAAACGTTAAAAATTTAAAAACATAATAAATAATTTTAAAATTAGGTAAAAACAGTACAAAAACACTCATATTACTTACTACGATGTCGGTTAAAAATTAAGAATTATTTGCGCAGACCAAAACAAATAAACAAAAGCTGCGGGTGGGGAAGATGACCCAAACACTAAAGACAGCTAAGAAACATGACTCAATAACAAAGCAGCAAAATTAAATGTGGAGAACTCAATCACGGTCTTCTTGGTCAGAGTGACACATTACATCCAAATGGCTACATTTATTCAACATTAGAAAAGAACCACATGTGTACAAAAACTATACCATTAGATGTTGCACAACTTTTAGATGAAACGTTTTAGTTAATATTATCGACAGGTCTAAAAAAGCAAGCTCATCAACCACTAAGTGATTTTAGACAAATCCCTTAACCTCATTCAGTGCTAAGCACATCAGGCACAAAGAAGTACTCAATCCCCCTCACCCATGGGTTAAGTACTAGAGAATAATTCTAAGAAAGTAAAAAGACTAGCTGCACTGAAGAACATCATGAGATGGACTGTGAGAGGGACAATGCTTGGCTGAAAGGGGAAATATGCCGGGTTCAGGTTAATTCTACCATCTCTGGGTAAAGGAAGGAAAGAGAAGAGAATACATGAGCCACAGAGCTGCCATCTCTGACATGTAAAAATCACAAAGAGAAATATGTATAGTACACTATTACATACCTAACTGTTGTAAGACAGTTGCCTTTACTTGTGCGGAAAGGTTTTCCGTCTGCAAAAGTTGTTCATAAGCTTCCTTTGCAGAATGATACTTCCTCTAAAAAGCAGAAAAAAGGGATTTAAAGAAAAATAAAAGCATTATCTTTAAAGAATTTGCTCACATATTAAGATTTACTATATAATACCGATACTTTAGCCTATTTCTTAAGCCAACCGCAAGAAAACAGGCTAGCGCCATTACCGAGTGTTCCTTTAACACCGGAGAGTTGTGGGCAGGCCAGGTTTCAGAGTAATTAACACCAGTAAGACATTCAATACGATAAAGTATTAAAAAGGCCCTTTTAAGAATCAGCCAAATCTCAATTGTTAAAATAATCTCAACTTATTTAATAACAGGTAATTTCAACTTTATTTAGGAGCACTGATGAAGCAAGTTAAGTATTTGACCTCCAAGTGCATGACCTGCCCAGAGACACCAACTTCCCAGGCAAATTATTAAAAACAGAGCATATGCCAAAAATGCTTTAAAAAATCTAAGTGCAAAAGCAGTTAAAATCCAAGTTGATAGTTACTGGTATATATATCCTATGAAAAAATTTATAATGATTTTAAAGATCCAAAACCTCCCATAGTCTAACTATGTTCACAATGTTTAAGGTTCCATTGGCAAATTTCTAAATAAAACCACTTATGCACAGTCCTCTCTTCAAAAAGCACGAGTGTGCCTGAAACCCATTACTGCTACCGTCATAGAGCTTAGGACAACTCCTCCAAGAAAAATGGGAGGGAAGAAAAAAGAGATAAGCCAACAAAAGAGAATCTCATAAATATGACCTTTAAAACATACTCAGCAGAACAATGATTTGAAGTGGCTTTTATTCATTATCAGCAATACTACATAGCTGCCTGAGCAAACAAATTCTCAAAAACAACAACAAAACACGGAGGTAGAAATACGAAAGTAGCTGTACAAGCCTTAGGCAAATCACTTAAAGATTCAACATCCATAAAACAGAGTTAATACTGGCATTGTTCTAAGGATCAAATGAGATACGCAAAGAACTGCAGAAACAAGGAGCTATGTGAGTACGGTATGTCAACACAGGAAAGATCTGAAAGCATTGGCCACTGAGATAAACTTTTATTTATCCATTAAGTTAGTTCCCCCCTAAATATTAATCTGATCTCAAAAAGTCATTTAGACAATACAAGGACCAAGTTATTCCTTCAAATGGTATGCTAAAACATACTTCCAAACACTAACAACAACAACAACAACAACAAAAACCACAACATACTTAAAAAGTTGGTTGCATCATACTGAGAAACAAAGTTGGATTTCTACCTCATATCATAAACTGGCAGAGAAGTATATAAGAGAAAAAAATGTAGGAGAATATTTCCTTGAGACCATAAAGAACTTACCTGACATGGCCAAAACAACACACATCATAAGGAAAAGAAAAGATCTGATCTGAAGAACATAGCAGAAAATCAGGCAATGGACACAGAAATCAACACAGAACAGGTGAAAAACACGTGAACAAGTGTGTATCTCTAGAAATGCAAGTTTAAACGAGATACCACCATTTACCCATCAGACTGGCAAACATAAGGACGTTGGGTAAATCCAAAGTTGGGGGTGTGCGTGTGTGCCCAGCTGGAAGCAGATTCACGCATGAAACCGGTTGTGCAAACTGGTATGCAAATACACTACAGTCCAGCAGGCTTACCCTTGGGACAAAGATGCCAAAGAAACCTTTCCGCAGGTAATGTTCTAAATGGTACTGTTTCATAGTATCAGGAACTGAGGGACAACCTAGGTCCATGTCACCAGGGAGTGAAAACATAAAATACGACAGATGCTTACACTAGAACATTAAGTAGTAATTATATATGGCGTATGAAAAGATGAGTTTCTCTTTAAAGATGTTTAGTAAAGTCTTGCCTCTGGTGATGCTGGAGTAGTTCTTCCACAGACAGCTTTAAGTTCTGGATAAAACATAATAGTCAGCTATCAGAAAGCCTAGAGAGAAACCAAACTCGGGCTGAAACCAGAGAGACTGACACTTAGAAAAAGGGCATGGCACTGGATGAGTGCCACTATCTCTTACTAGGATTTCCATCTGAAGGAAGGCCCCAATTGGTACCTTAGCTAGAATGCAAAAAGAAATTGGCCATCTTAGTAGTCCGAAAAATCAGAGGAGACACTTGGAAGCTATCACCAAAGCGGGAAGCGAGAGGAGAAATCCTAGGAAGGAGAGAGTGAAAGAAAGAGAACACTGAATTCTGCAGTTACACCCTGCCCAACTCTCTTGCTGACTGCTAAATATGCATGAACACAGCAGATGTCCAGCAGCCTGAAAGAACCAGAGACTTCCNTTAGAGTGTGATCTGAGCACGATTAACTGGCTAATAAAAAACAAAAACATCAATTTTCAGAAAACTATAACAAGGTCACTCCATAATGTATTATTCGGGATATCCAGGATAAAATTACCAGACTTCTGAAGAATCAGGAAAATTTTTATCCATGTTCAAAAGAAAATAAATAAAAACATTTTAAAAATTAAAAAAAAAAAAAAGGAAATTACTGAAAACCAGCCATGACGTTACTCAGATGATGAAATTTGCAAATACTTTTAAAGCAGCTATTTTAACAATTTTAACAATATTTTAACAATGTTCACAGATAATAAGGAAAATATAACCATTAATGCCTGAATAGGCAGGAAATTAGAGCACAGAAAAAAACAAAAAGAAATCCTAAAACTGAAAAATATCCGAAATTAAACAAAAAAAATCACTGGATAGATTGAATAGCAGATTGGAGACTTTGTACATGATGTAATTGGAGTTCAAGAAGACAGGAATAGGGTAGAAAAGACAGAATGGCTGAGAGCTTTCCAGAACTGATGAAAGACATCAAATACTATATCCAAAAGACTAAGAAAATCATAAGTGGTATAAATAAGAAAAAAAAATAATCCCTGGGCTTCTTATAAATAAGAAGAAAAAATTCAGAGTCAAATTTTTAAAACCCAAATGGAAAGAAAACTTTGAAAACAGCAGGAAAAAAACAATAAACACAAAAGAAAGGACAAA
>NW_027530632.1:1076790-1079977 GCF_008692635.1 Crocuta crocuta
GATACGACAAAAACGACAGCCAAATTAAATACAATGGACCAGACGTTCCAAACAAACATGTCCAGAAAAGATTTAGAAAAGAGTAAAAAATATGCTATTAAGAGATGGACTTTACATATAAAGACACAAGAAGGTTGAAATAAGAAGATGAAAAAGGTACCACGCAAACACTAAGCATTAGAAAGCTGAAGTGACCAAATTCAGATCAAAGTAGGCTTCAAGGCAAATATTATGGCCAGAGATAAAAAAGAATAGTTCATAATGATAAAGGACTAATACATCAGGATGATGTAACGATAACAGCTTCAAAATACATGAAAAGACTGACAGAAATAACAATAATAAAATACTACTGACTATATAATGTATTCTAATTTCATCAACTTTCCCATTACTGTCCTCTTACTGGCCCAAAATATAATCCAAGACCCCATACTATGTTCAGGTAGCATGTCTCCTCACTGTCCTCCCATCTGGGACAGATCCTCTGTTTTTGATTTTCAGTACCTTAACACTTACAAAAGGTACTAGCTAGTTAGTTACTTTGAAGAATGTCCCTTTGAAATCAGTACGTACCTTGTGAAAAGACAATCATCATTCCTCATTCACTAATTAACTGAAATTCTACAATAAAAAGTGTCCCGGGGCACCTGGGCGGCTCAGTCAGTTAAGTGCTGGACTTTGGCTCAGGTCACGATCTCCAGGTTCATGAGTTCGAGCAATGCTGACAGCTCAGAGCCTGGGGCCTGCTTCGGATCCTGTATCTTCCTGTCTCTCTGCCCCTCCCCCGTTCGCACTTTCCCTCACCCACTGTCTCAAAATTAAACATTAAAAAAAAAAAGTGTCCCTCTTTTTCCATTTATTTTCAACTTCTATTTATAAATAAAAATGAAATCAAATATACATAAACAAATTCATTTACTTCCATTTATACAGAATTATTCACTTTAGCATGAACTAATATATTTTATTCTATATCCTGTATCTCATTATTATAATTAGTTTATAAACTCGTGTCAGATTTGCTGATTAGGAACCCCATCCCCTTAAGTTGACTCCTGTGCTCTTTCCACACGCCCCCATCATTTTTGGAGCATGTCCTTACTTTTTGCCACCATAAAACATTTCTAGAGCTCATCTTGTAATTTCTTTGCCTAAACCCTGGAATTGTCCACTTCTCCCCAAGAATCTCTGGCTCCTTTTATTTAAGAATAATATTTAGAAACAAAGATCTGGGTGTTACTGTAGTCACACTAAGATGGGTCATTTCCTCCATGCCTCCACAGCAGGTAGAACTAGAAAATATATTTATGTATACACGTGTGCGCCTGCATTTCTATCCAACTATCTATACTCATCAATAACCATATAGTCATACTGATACCTCCGATTACAACCTAACGCCAGAGTTCAGTCTTGCCTTTCCTCTCCTTATTTGTAAGTTCTGACAGTGAAAAAACTGGCTCTCGTTATCCACATTACGTTTACTTATTCCTAATATTTACATAAAAGTGTTACAGAACTCCTAATGCATACCACTGTGAGAAAGTAATTGTGGTATGGGATTTGTTTACAGCTCCTGTCTCCAGCTTTACACTACAGTCAAAATACTATTCTGTAAAGTTACTTAGGTTAGTTCTTTTCATCTCCACCCCCTTCACTAAACTTGTGCTATTCATTAGTTAGTCTTATTTGCTTCTGCCTGCATCCTATTTTGGGCTAACTCACATCTGGTTGGTCTCAATTATTCGACTAATTTTGGGGTATGAGAAACATCACCAGGTTCTAAGAGTTAGAGCTATATAAAAAGTACATACTTGAGAAGTTCCACTTCCTCCTCATCTCTACTACCCCATTCACAACCACTTCCAGTAGGTAACCAATCTCATTTGTTTCTCGTTTATCCATTCAGTATTACTTCTGCACAAAGGGCACATGTATACTTTGCTTCACATATGTGTATTTTCTTTCACAGAGTTGTAAATTATACTCTTTTACACTTTTCATTTTTTTTTCCACACAGTAGTATATTCTGGAAATGACACCATGTAGTGATCCACACAGTTCTTCCTCATGCTTTTCTACATGCAACTCCACTATCAGAATGTACCAAAATTTATACAAACACTCTCCTATGAATGGACATCTGAGCTGTTTCCATTATTTTGTTATTACAAACAATGCTCCAATGAATATCCTTGTGCCTATGTATTTTCAGAGTTTTGGAGATTTATTTTAAAGGTGGATTCCTAGATATGAGGCTGAGTCCAAAAGTGCATATACTCAGCGTCCCTCATCATCAGGGAAATACAAATCAAAACCACATTGAGATACCACCTTACGCTGGTCAGAGTGGCTAAAATGACCGTAGGGGAGAAGAAGGGGGGAAATAGTGGGGGAGAGGGAGGGAGGCAAACCATGAGAGACTNNNGGTCCTACCAGTTTGTGTTATCACAATGCAGGAGAGCGCCTGTTTCCCCACAGGCACTTACGATTTTTGCCAATCTCATATGTGAGAATTATATTTCAGTGTTGCTTTAATCTGCATTTCTCTGAGCAAATCTGACCACTTTTCCATATGTTTAACAGCCTTGTTATAGGTTTTCTGTGAAATGTCTGTTCATGTCTTTTTCCCATTTTCCTACTGGGTTTTCATTCCTTTGTCCTGCCAATTTTAAACTTGTTATATATTAGGAGTATTAGTCCTCTGTCCATGGCATATGTTGCAAACATTCTCTCCTAGTTTCTAGGTGTCCCTGAAATTTATGAGATTATTTTGTCGTGCAGAAATTATTTTTATAGTGTTCAAACTGGCTCAGAATTCAGAGAAAACGAAAAGAATGGCCATAGTTAGAAAGCCTTTTCCAAAATCAAGGTTGAAGAACAGTTCACATTTACTTTTAGTGCTTACTTGTACAAAATGTTTTACATTTGACCCTAATTCATTTCTAGTTTCTTTTTTTTAATAGCTTGAGTCNATTTAAGGTATTACCTTTCTGAAACACTTGATTTCTCTATGTACCTGGATGTATTCCTATTCTTTCTACGATATTCCACTGGTCTACTTACATGCCGGTAGCGCACTTTGAATTACACAGGTTTTATCGTATATCTTACTGTCTGGTAGAGTTAGTATAACCCGTACAATTTCTCCGCAGCGTTCTCCTAGCTATTCTAGCATATCAGC
>NW_027530632.1:1080005-1084869 GCF_008692635.1 Crocuta crocuta
ATATCAGCAACGTACCTAAGTCCTTAAAAGCTCATTAGTATTTTTTATTGGTGCTGTGTTACATTTATAAAGTAACATAGGAAGAATCAATACCTTTATACTGTTGAGTCTTAGTATGTCTTTAAACTTTATTGTTAAATATTTAATTACTTTGCTGATACTGAAGCGGGAATTTTTTCTAAAATTATGCTAATTATTGTTGTTGAAGGTTATTAATTTCTCTATGTTAATTTGTGTCTCTAATTGATTTTTCTTGTCTAACTGCACTAGCTAATACCTATAGTACAATAACGGGGAGTTACAGAGACAGTAGGAATCTTTGCCTTGCTCCTAATTTTTATGAAAAGGTCTCTAGTGTTTCCCTGAAGTAAGACACTAATTTGGGCACTAAAGTGTATGTATTTTACCATGATCAAAAAGTAACCCTCAATTCCTATTTCCAACTGGGACAGAGGTTTTTTTTTGTAATTAGGAATGGTCACTGAATTAGTTAAAGGCTTCTGTTCACCACCTATGATGTTAATCTGATTTTACCTTTAGTTCTATTATTACAACGCCTGATACTAATGGATTACGACGCCTGATACTAATGGATTTTCTAACATTCAGTCTTGCATTCCTAGAATGAATACCACTTGGTCATAGTATCTTATCTGTTTAATGAGGTAATGATTTTGTTTACTAAATTTCTATTTAGTACTTTTACACCAAGAGTCATTAGTGATATTAGTCTGTATATTGCTTCTTTTTTGTACCATTTTTATCAGGTTCAGGTATTGATGTTACACTTGCTTCAAAAAGAAAAGGGGAAAAACAGTAGGATGGTTCCTCAAAAATTTTAAAAGAATTATCACATGACCTAGTAATTTCACTTCTAACTCCATATAAAAAAGAATTAAAAGCAGGGACTCAAACAGATATTTGCACACTCATGTTCATAGCTGCATTATCAACAACAGCAAAAAGGTGGAAGCCACCCAAATGTCCATCAATAGATGAATGGATAAACAAAATGTAGCATGTACAGACAATGAAATGTTATTCAGCCGTAAAGAGGAGTTAAGTTCTCATACATGCTACAACATGTACAAACCTGTAAGACATTACACTAAATAAAATGCACAAGGCACAAAGGAATAAATACTATATGATTCCACTTACATGAACTAGTTGAACTCACAGAGACAGGAAATAGAATAATAATTGTCAGGGACTGAGTGGAAGGAGGAATGAGGACCTATTGTTGAACAGGTACAGTTTCAGTCTGGGATGATGAAAAAGTTCTGGAGATGAATGGCAGTGATAGCAGCACAACAATGTGAATGTACTTACGGCATGGTACGTGTAAAAATGGCTCAGATGGTAAAATCATGTCATATATTTTACAATTGAAAAAAAGGGGATACAAAAGCACTATGATCTGTAGTTAATTTTTAGAATCAAGGATTTTGTTTCCATTATATATTTTTAAATATGCTATAGAATCAGTAAGTGCAGAAAGGAAACTTANCCATGGTGCTTTCTGCAAGGCCTTACTTAATTTACTCTATTTCTTTTACAGAAATTGATTTTTTATAACTTTCTAACTCTAATGAGGTCAATTCTGCTAATCTGTATTTCCCTGGAAAGTAGTTCATTTCATTTAATTTTCAAATTCATTTGCATAGAGGCCTGCTAAGTAGTCTTGCATAAGAGTTCTAATTTCTTCTGTTTCCATGATTATCTTACCTTTTTTTTAAAATGTTTTCATTTATTTCTGAGAGAGAGAGAGACAGCATGAGCAGGCGAGGGTCAGAGAGAGAGGGAGACACAGAATCCAAAAGACGCTCCNCAGGCGCCCCATGGTTATCTTTGTGTATGTGCTTTCTTTTATTCCCTTGATCAAGTTTACCTTGTGGATTATCTATTTTGTCAATTTTTTGAGAATACGAAGATTCTGACCTATTAATTAGGTTTATGGTTTTGCTTTCTTTTTCACATTGTTCATTTGTTTTAAAAAATCTTTTTCCTTCCTCACAATACAGTTAGTTTTCCTTACATTGATTTTTGTTTTGTTAACAGATTTCCTTACATTGAATCATCCTTTATTCATGAAATAAATCCTACATGTTCATGGCATACTTAATGCATCTTTAAAAATCAACTGGAATTCTTCTTTCTTTAGAATTTTTGTATTTCTATAATACACATAAGTGAAGCCAATCTACAGTGCTTTTGTAATAAACTAATGCCAGATGATTAGAAGTGAATGATAAAAATGAAACTAATGATTCTTATAGACAGTGGTATTCTTAATAACATTATTTGTAACTATCCCTCAAGGGGGGAAACAGTTAAATTAGTTACAGTACACCTGTGTAAAGGGAAATAATACAGCTTCACATGTACTAACGGAATGTTTTCCAAAATATAATGCTAACTTAAAGAAACAATTTAAACAAGATAGAGAAAAAATATACGTGATTGGCTAATATTTCAATAAAATAAAGAAAAACTAATATATGTGCAAACACATATATGGATTTGCTTATATATACAAGGATTTCTCTGGAAGGATATGAAAAACACTAGGACCTTTGGGGAGTGGAATAGTTTGTTACAGAAAAGGAATGAGGATGAGACTTCAGTGAGTATTCTTTCAGGCACTTTCATTTTGGGTTATCTATTCAAAAATAAGTAATGCCTTCATAACAAAATTAGAGGGAGGGGTCCCTGCGTGGCTCAATTGGTTGAGTGTCCGACTTCGGCTCAGGTCATGATCTCGGGGTTCGTGGGTTTGAGCCCNTTAGTGCTTATTTTCTTATTTTGAGAGAGAGAGAGAGCAACTGTACACACAGATGCACGCATGTGAACAGGGCACAGGCAGAGAAAGGGACAGTGATAGCAGCACAACAATCCCACACAGGCTCTACACTGTCAGTGTGGAGCCTGACATCAAGAGCCAGACACTTGCGGCGTCGGGATGGCTCAGTGGGTTAAGCGTCCGACTTTGGCTCAGGTCATGATCTCACAGTTTGTGGGTTCGGTCGGGCTCTGTGCTGACAGCTCAGAGCCTGGAGCTTGCTTCANAAAAATAATAAATATTTAAAAATTTTAGAAAAAAGTAGTTCTATAGGTCTCAGCTAATAAAATGGGAAAGCTACAATTCCAGACTTTGAGGTATGTTACAAAGCCATCATCATCAAGACCGTATGGCACTGGCACAAAAACACCTAACAGAACAGAGAATCCATAAATGGGCCCACAGAAATGGACCCACAAACATACAGCCAACTCATCTTTGACAAAGCAAGAAAGAGTATCCAGTGGAATAAAGACAGTCTCTCTTCAGCAAATGGTGCTGGGAAAACTGGACAGCGACCTGCAGAAGAGGGAACCCGGACCACTGTCTTACACCATACACAAAAATAAACTCAAAAAGGATGAAAGACTTAAGTGTGAGACAGGAAGCCATCAAAATCCTCAAAGAGAAACCAGGCAAAAACCTCTTTGACCTCAGCTGCAGCAACTTCAGGCAAGGGAAACAAAAGCAAAAATTAACTACTGGGACCTTGTCAAGATAAAAAGCTTCTTTCTTTCTGCATGGCGAAGGTAAAAATCAGCAAAAAGAAAAGGGCCGCCAACTGAATGGGAGAAGATATTTGCACATGGCATATAAGATAAAGGGTTAGTATCCAAAATCTATAAACTCAACACCCAAAAGACAAATAATCAAGTGAAGAAATGGGCAGAAGACATGAATAGAGACACTTTTCCAAGAAGACATCCAGCTGGCTAACAGAGACATGAAAAAATGCTCAACATCACTCATCATCAGGGAAATACAAATGAAAACCACAATAAGACCACCTCACACCTGTCAGAATGGCTAACATTAACAACTCAGGCAACAACAGATGTTCAGGAGGATGGCAGGAAAAAGAGGGGCCTTTCTGCACTGCTGGCGGGAATGCAAACTGGTGCAGCCACTCTGGAAAACAGTATAGAGGTTGCTCTAAACTTAAAAATTGAACTACCCTATGACCCAGCAATTGTACTACTAGGTATTTACCCAAAGGATGCAGGCGTGCTGTTTTGAAGGGACACATGCACCCCAATGTTTAGAGCAGTGCTATCAACAATAGCCAAAGTATGGAAAGGGTCCAAATGTCCATCGACAGATAAATGGATAAAGAAGACATGGTATGTATGTATGTATGTATGTATGTATGTATGTATGTATATGTGTGTACGTACACACACACACACACACACACACACACACACACACACACACACANTGAACACAAGGGAAGGGAAACAAAAATAATATAAAAACAGGGAGAGGGAGCAAAACATAAGAGACTCTTAAATATTGAGAACTGAGGGTACTGGAGGGGTTGTTGGGGTGAGGGGGATGAGGTAAATGGGCAAGGGCCATTAAGGACACTTGCTGGGATGAGCACTGGGTGTTTTATGTAGGAGATGAATCACTGGATTCTACTCCTGAAATCATTATTGCACTATATGCTAATTAACTTGGATGGATGGATGGATGGATGTTATGTATAAATAAATAAATAAATGGGAAAGCTAAATTAAATAACTGATATAGGACTTCCCTTGAAGATGGTAGCCAAGCAGGAGAACCCTTGACTTGCTTCCTCCCACCAACACAAATAGGTAACTTTGTACAAATCATCCTAAATGCACCAGAAATCAACCTGAAGACTGGCAGAACAAACTCCACAACTAAAGATAGGGAAGAGGTCACATCAAATAAGGTAGAAAGTGCAGACATGATTTAGAGAAATGGATATTGGTTGCTGCAGAGGGGAGAGAGTTGTGGCTGGAAAGAAGAGCAAGAGAGTGAGAGCAGAGAATA
>NW_027530632.1:1084891-1086203 GCF_008692635.1 Crocuta crocuta
TATTGCCACTGGAATGGAAAATGAGAGGGGCTGAATTTCATGAGTTCTTGAAACCAGATGGGCTTAAATCCAAAGTTTAAAGTTATCAGTGGGCTGGGTGGGACTGCTCTTGGACAGGAGGCAGGTAAATAACCCAGGCACACACAATATGGAAACAGCTATCTGAAGAGCGCTTGAGGAACGCAGTGGGGAGATAATTTGCTCCTCTCAGAGTGTCCATGGGAGGCAGTGTTCACTGAGCGATGTCTCCGGGAACAAAGTAGCTGGCTGGCACCATTCTCCCCTCGCACCCCCACCACTCAGCATAAGCACAGAGCCACTACCAAGAACCAGTACAATAGGGATACTAGCTGTCTAAATTACTTACATTAAGCCCCACCACCCTGCGCTCCAGTGGAACTGTTCTTTATCAGTCACACTTAACCTCAGCCCCAGTAGCATGGGCCCCTCCCCCAGAAGACCAGCACAAACCCCTGCCTATACCACATGTCCTGACCACAAAGTTCTGCAGGGCCTCAGTTCCAGTGGAGGTGATGACAGGTCTCATTTCACAAGCAGACCAGGGCACACCTAGTTAATTAAAACTTGCTACATTCAGGCCAGGGACACAAACTGCCCACAACAAGCAAAGAATGCCTCTGCAGATGACTGCCTGAAGGAGAGAGCAGCCACAACACAACAGCAGAGTGCACGCAGCGCACAGTGGATACATTCCCTAAAGTGCCAGGCCCTGGACACTACGTGACATCTTCTTCATAAGGCCATTAAGTTCCAGAACATGAGACACAAATGGCTTTTCTAACACAAAAGAAGGCAGAGACTTAGACAAAATGAGAAGACAGAGGAATTTATCCCAAATGAAAGAACAAGATAATGCCATGGCCAGAGATCTAGGTGAAACAGAACTGATGGAGAACTGAAATCAATGATCACAAGGATACTAACTGGACATGAGAAAAGAATGGAAGACATCACTAGGACCCTTCGCACAGAAATAGAAGAGTTAGAATCAATCAGAGATGAAGAGTACAATAAATGAGATTAGAAACAGGCCTGACACAATGAAGAGCAGGCTGGAAGAAGCAGAGGAACGAATTAATGACTAAGAAGACTAAGTAATGGAGAGCAATGAAGCTGAACAAAAGAGAGAAAGAATAATTATGCAACATGGGAATAGACGTAGGGAACTCAGTGACTCCATCAAAATCAACAAAAGCAGACCCATACCAAGAAACATTATAATTAAAATGGCAAATGTAGTGATAAGAAACAAAAAAAAAAAAAAAAACAAAAAAAAAAAAAGAAAAGAAAA
>NW_027530632.1:1086306-1087706 GCF_008692635.1 Crocuta crocuta
CTCTCAAGCAGATTTTTCAGCAGAAACTCTCCAAGCAAGAAGGGACTGGCATAATATATTCAAAATGGTGAGAGGGAAAAATTTGCCGCCAAGAATACTCTATCAGTAAGGCTAACATTCAAAATAGAAGAAGATAAAGGGTTTGACAAACAAAAACTAAAGTAGTTTGTGACCACTAAGCCACTCCTCCAAGAAATACTCAACGGGACTCTGTGAGTGGAAAAGAAAAGCCAAAAGTGACAGTATGAAGATAGGAAACACAAAAGCAGCAAAAATGAAGATTTCTATTAAAAACTCAGTCAAGGAACCCAGAAACTAAAAGGATGTAAAATATAACAAGATATACCTAAAACGAGGATGAGAGTAAAGAATGGGTTCAAACTTAAACGACCATCAACTTAATAGAGACAGTTATAAACAGAAGAGGTTGTTATGTGTTAACCTAGTGATAACCACAAGTAAAAGAACAGTAATAGATATGCAATGAATAAAAAGGAATCCAAATAAGTCACTAAAGAAAACCAGCAAACCATGAAAGAAAGGATCAGAGAAAATCTCCAGAAACAAACACAAGTAATAAAATGGCAATAAATACATATCTATCAATAATTACTTTGAATGTAAATGACTAAACACCCTAATCAAAAGCCATCGGGTGGCTAAAAGAACAAAACCCATCTATATATTGCCTATAAGAGACTCATTTTAGACTTAAAAAAAAACACATGCAGACTGAAACTGAGGGGGTGGAAAAGCATTTATCGTGCAAACGAATGTCAAAAGAAAGTCTGAGTAACAATACTTATATCGGACAAACTAGACTTGAAAACACAATTAATAACAAACATAAAGAAACTAATCCATAATAACAGGGGACTTTAACGCCCCACTTACATCAATGAACAGATCATCTAAACAGAAAATCAACAAGGAAACTGACTTTGAAGGATACAATGGATCAGATGGATTTAACAGATATATTCAGAACATTTCATCCTAAAACAGCAGAATTCACATTCTATTCAAGTGCACCTGGAACATTCTGCAAAACAGATCACATATTAGGCCACAAGACAGGACTCAACAAATTCCAGAAGATCAAAGTCACCCCATGCTCCCTCTCTGACCACAATACTATGAAGCTAGAAGTCAACCACAGGAAAAACAAGAAAAATTCTGGAAAGACCACAAATACATGCAGTTTAAGTAACATGATACTAAACAATGAATGGGTCAACTGGTAAATCAAAGAAGAAATGAAAAATACATGAAACAAAAAATGAAAAATATATGAAACAAATGAAAATGAAAACACAACAGCCCCAAAACTTTGGGATGCAGCAAAAGGATTTCTAAGGGGGAAGTATGTATATATATATATATATAGCAATACACAAGCC